>NW_005371441.1:3191202-3201453 GCF_000412655.1 Myotis brandtii | reverse complement strand
GTGCTACCCGCCCCCTCACCACACACACCTTAGAGAAAAAGTCTTCGGGAAGAGGAAAGAGGGGAGACCCGTTCATGAAGTTGAGGATTATTATGTTAAACTTGCTCAAGCTTTTATACTGACATCCTTTACACAATTCTGCCTCAAGCCATTCACTTCTCAACAAATGTGGCTTGTGGGTACTTACTTGTGCATATTTGCTGATAACATTTCTCCTGAGCGCCCGGAAATTCTCCAGCTATGCTGCATTTCTGCCCTAAAACCTCACACGTTGCCTGTTATATAATGGGTGGCCAATCAATGCTTCTGAGTAAACTAATGAAGTAGATAGATAAGTATATGAATGAATGAGTTAATGAGTGAATGAAGGAAAAATGAATGACTGAAAAGTTCTTCCTAGGATTATCTTTCTATTTGAACTTATCTGGTCTCCTTTCTTCTAAAAAGGATGTAGGAACCCTTTCTGCCATAATTTTTAAAAACTTGTACTATATTATCAATCATTGCAATTTTACCATATATTATCTTGCATTAGTTCACAACAATAAAGGCATTTATTTACATATGTATGAGCACATAATCTCCTCCAAGAATGTAATCTTCTTGAGGACAGACATTGCCATTTGGGAGAAGATTGAGGTAAATAAATGCAAGCTCCTAAGCCAATGATGCTAGCCAAACACACACACAATGCTAGCCAAACACACACATAATGCTAGCCAAACACACACACAATGGTAGTCAAACACACACACAAGCTAGCCAAACACACACACAATGCTAGCCAAACACACACATAGTGCTAGCCAAACACACACATGCTAGCCAATGCTAGCTAAACACACACACAATGCTAGCCAAACACACACATAATGCTAGCCAAACACACACACAATGGTAGCCAAACACACACATAATGCTAGCTAAACACACACACAATGCTAGCCAAACACACACATAATGCTAGCCAAATACACATACACTGTTAGCCAAAAGAGAAAAGCCACATGGCAAGACAGGAAATTTAACCACAGTATGTATTCTTTAGGACTCCAGGTACCAAGAGGGCAACTCAGTTTAAGGATACTTCCTTCCTATTTCATTACATTAGGGCACAGCAAACTTTCCCCAGTTGTTTCTTGCAATGTTTATAGCAATAGTTTTAAGCAAAACTGAGAACTGCAAGGGGGTGTCTTCATCTAGGTTGTCCCTCTCAGGCTAATTGTGTTGCCCACCCTTGCACTAATTGCTTTAATACTTGCACAACATGTAGTAAGTATTGAGGGGCAATTACTATGAAAATGCAAGCTGTCATGATTGGTAATAGCCATCATCATTTTATGCAGCTTGAGTGTGTTAAGTCTGGGAAATTGATATGCTTAACACTCAAGTTTTGTTTTTCTAAGCTAGTCTTTCTTTACTTCTCCAAATTCAAAGTGAGAAGCAGCCAGTTGACTTTGGTAGCCATGGATAATGCCTTGCACTGCATTTTACAAGATTATCAAAATAATATGTCTGTGGAATCAGTGGTCAAAATAGATATCAATTTAGATACACATAAGAAAGAAAAAGAAAAAAGATGGGCATTTATGTTTTAAGAAACTTTTATCTTTTATATATTCACATTTACACTTTGGCATTTTTCACTTAATATTCCTTACCTCAGAAAAAAATAATGTGATCTTTTATATATTTTCCCCAAAACATTATATCTGCTCAACATATTTGCCCTGATTTTGTTAATGCTTATCAACATAACACTCCCCTTCCTGGTTTTCATTATTTTTATATATTTTCCATTGCATTCACATACTAAGACAAAGAAACTCTAGGAACTATCTTTGGGACAGTAAGTTTGAATTCCTTCTCAAGCACAGATTTCTATATTTTAAAAAATTATCATTTTTTAGGATTGGCAAATAGACTCCAACTAAACATTTGCTCTTACAGATTCAAGTTTTCTTAGTGATTACCGTCCATGTTTTAGTCAGTGGATAATGATTTCCTTTGCCTAAGTGAACCTGGCATTTAGTTATTGGAAAAAAATAGATTTGGCTTTAACAATTAATGTTTGCAGTAAGAGTTACTTTGCTTTTGAATTCATTTACACTGCTACTTAGATTTGTAACGATGAATTTAGTGTAAACACACTCTCTAGCTGTTTTTTGGACATTCACTTGCTCTGTTATGAGGACACCAAGTAGTATTGTAACAAACGTATGATTAGATGTCTACAAGTCTACAATCCAAAGGCTTATCATCTATTGGTGTCTACCTGAATAAGCCTATCAAGCCATTTCTTAGATATGCAAATATAATTTATTTTTTTCTTCCTAATTTTGTTATATAATTATTGTAGGATGTTCCCTGATATAATTTACAAATTGAAGCAAACATAACTGGTTGATGGTAGAAAGAATCATTAATTCCCTTCATGCGAGTTTCCGTGATGGTGGACACGTAGGTGAGGTTGCCAGGAGCAGCCGGCCACTGCTGCTCACCTTCCCCCTCATTGTTCCCAAAATACCCCCTTGAATTGCAACAGAGGATTAAAAACTTGTTCTGGATTACTAAACAGGGATATCCATCTATCCATAAACTCCATTTTCTCCTCTAAAGTCTTTTTCTGGATGAAATCCAAATTGCCCCCTTGATTTTTAAAATTTCCCTGAAGCCAAAGTACATGTCAAGTTCACATCCCAGTCCTTTCCTGTACCTCTAGCCTGAACAACTGGTGATACTGACTCCATCGGCCGCCGGTATTTGAGCAGCAGCTGTGTCCGAACACAAGGCCTGTGTTGTGCCTTCTCTCCTGTGCTGGGCTTCCTCTGTCATGTTTTATGTGGTGTTATTCCCACTTAGCTTTTTCTAGTTCAGTTTTCCCCCTCTAAGTTCATAATACAATTCCTTCTTTTATCTGTGGTATCACCCTCCTTAAGTACTGATTTATTAGTTAGGTTCACTAGGGAATTAAAAAGTATAGCATTGACCATGTATGTTAAGGTAACCTCTGTAGGAATTCTTGGTTTCATTAAATAAAATACATAACCCATAACCTTAAACAAATAAAACTTCACTTTCCAACAAAAGCCACATTATCATATTCCAAAGAGCAATTCCTGCCACCTTGCTCCTCATCTTTATCCTTATTCCTTTCTAATTATATTTTGTAACACCAGCCAATCTAGGCCTGTTGCCCAGATTTTTCTTGAGTGTTGTTATAGCCCACTTTAAAGACACTTTCTATTAATATATCTATTATAGTCAATCAATGAAAACAGTCAGTTTGCAGTAAACAAAAGGTCTCAGAGATATCCAATGTTTTCGTAAATCACACAGTACATTTCCCTGCATGCTAATTTTAAATTTAAAACAGGTAAAGAAAATATCTTACCCCAAAAGTTTTCTGGCCACGGACTTCCTAAATTTGTTGTGTTATTAGCCATAGTATCCACCAGAAATAGAAGAGAGAGGAGAAAGAAGAGAAAGAAAGAAAAGCCAGCGTGGCCAAAAGAAGCACTTTGATTCTGTCTTTGTGGTTCCGCAAGAGAAAAATAATTTCCACACAACCCCTCATATACTTGTGCTTGCATAAAAGGAAACAAGTGTATCATGTTTCCTGCTTTTATACTCAAATTAGCAACTGTTTTTCTTATCTTGGAATTCCACATGGTTCCCGAGACACAAAACAATTTCCTTCTCGTCATTTCCTCAGCGAATGTACTGAATACCTCCTCTTGGCCACCTCCAAACTGCTTTTGGGATAAGAGACTTTTTTCCTGCTCCTTTCACAATCTCCTACTGACACACATAGGGAGATTCCAAACTCAGCTACAGCTCAGGGTGACATTCATACAGGAGAGAGAGAGAGAGAGAGACTGTTTTCCAACGGTTAAAAATTACCTTTACATAGTAAGTTATGGAGGGGAACAAATTCAGAAATCCATGTCCTGTTCAAGGACAATTAATTTTCTAATACCTCTTTTTTATATAAATCTGTTGCTTTTCAAAACTCTTAACATGGTTCATTCTATTTGGTTTGTTAATTTTGAAAATTTCTTTATTTCATAAATATTTATCTAATATGTAATTTAGATTTAATTACAATTAGTATTTAAATATGAAAAAAAAGTTTCTAGAGTGAAAGAACCTATTTTTTAAAAGATGATAAAGAAAATAAAAGAGATGCTTTTTTATTGGACAAAGAGCAATTTTTCAATTGTAAAAAAAATAAAAAAATAAGCCCAAACAGTGTGGCTCAGTGGTTGAGCATTGACCTATGAACCAGGAGATCACGGATCAATTCCTGGGCTTGACCCCTAGAGTGGAGCATGCAGGAGGCAGCCAATCAATGATTCTCTCTCATCATTCATGTTTCTATCTCTGTCTCCCCCTCTCTTCCTCTCTGAAATCAATAAAAAATATATTTTAAAAAAATAACTAGTAGGAGAAACATAAATACAAACATTTTATTACAACAGAATTTTAAATGCTACAGCAAGGAGTACGTGGAGCACAGTAATTTTTTCATGGGGAGGTGTGAGAGAAGGGATGACCCTGGTATTGTGTGTGAAGGTATGAAAATAATTTTACCCAGTAGTGAGTGGGTGCAAAGGTAGAAAAGGCAACATAAAAGGAGAGGATTGATTACAGTCCTCACTGGGGATGTTCTGGGGATGACAAGAGAGTATGCAAAGTGTGGCCATAGGAAAGGCTGACATGAGACTTTTTAGGAGATGTGGGTTAGTTAAAAATTCAAGTCTCTGTCTACAAGCTTTACTAGTTTAGGCTAGACCAGTGGTTCTCAACCTGTGGGTCGCGACCCCTTTGGCGGTCGAATGATCCTTTCACAGGGGTCGCCTAAGACCATCCTGCATATCAGATATTTACATTACGATTAATAACAGTAGCAACATTACAGTTATGAAGTAGTAACGAAAATAATTTTATGGTTGGGTCACAACATGAGGAACTGTATTTAAAGGGCCAGGAAGTTGAGAACCACTGGGCTAGACCCTCTGAGCACTGGGAAGTCATTGTAAGTAGGGGTCAGTGCTAAACCATACTTAGTAACTGCATGAAACTGCATTCAGCGAGCTAGTTTCCTTAATCTTTGCTTAATCTAGCACTAGCTCTTGCATAGCTTGCATTCACCTAACTGCCATTAGATAGGATTGTGTGAAGCAGCAATCATTTTTGCGAAGTAAGATACTCCTGAATATCTGAAACAAAAAACATGAAGCTTATCCCATATTAATTTTTGTACTCCTAATTCTCTAAAAACTAGGTTGTTTCTGCTCATTTAAAAATTTTTTCAGACTTACATTAACTGTAAATGTACTGGATATTAATATATAGGCCACCGAAAGGAGAATAATAGAGTGTTATAAAAATTCAGAGACATCATTGGGAAAATATGAAGACTCATCTCTATGATATTCTTGCTGAGGTTTATTTCCGTATAATCAACTAAATAAAATATCCATACTGTTGCTTAAGGAAAGCAAATGTGGGGTCTCATTTTAATAGTTATTTCTCCTTCTCAATATTTTGTCCAGTCAAAATTTATAAAAATAGAAAAGTAAAAGACCATTTTATTTCTAAAAATATATATTATGTGGATAGAACGATATTGAAATACTTCTAAATTATTCCAGAAACAGTAGGATTCTTCAATTACTGTATTCATTTTAAAACCCGCATTTGGTTGTATTATAGACAAACAATTCAATACATAATAATTGCAAAAATGGATGCATTTTGATTCGGAATTATACCAACTGTATTTACTCTGAAACAAGAAACCCAGTGGGTGGGTAGAAAGGATGAGCCTGGCTTGGTCAAAACTGCCTTCTGGGCAGAAACAGAGTTCGCTCTACCTCAGGCCTGGGATACAGGCTGACTTCCTCTTATTGTCTCATATCTGAGCATCTAAATTTTCTCCCATAAGTTTCCACTTTTGCAGATGGTCAGAGCCATCAAAATTCTGAAGGAAACTTGTTTTCTATCAATATTTATAGCCTAGGAATACTTGTCTGTTAACAGCTCGTTGATAGCATTCGTTCTTATCTGTGCACGTAATTTGCTGGGTAAGGATTCGTACTGTGTTTTGGCAGAGATCCGTGTAAATGGGTGTTTATATCTATGCGATTTTCGAGTCCCATGACTTGTAATGCCAAAACAGGAAGTCAGTTTTTATCTTTCCAAAACTGTGAGGTCTGCTTTTCTACTCTTCATTATTGCACAAGGTGATCTGGATTCTCCTCTAGTCCTAAAACTCATTGGGAGGCTTGTTCCTCTCCCATAGTCACAGGGCCTCCTCCCTCCCTTCATTTAGGTCTCTTAATAGTCTCCTGGTCTGAAGTGTCCCGCTAACCACGCCCTCTCCTCTGACCCCGCGTTACCATTTTCTTCAGAGCATTTATCAGGCCCTGACTTTGTGCTATATGTGTTTTTGCTTATTCTTTGTCTCTTATGCTCTTCCACGAGAGTTAAGCTCCATGAGGACAGAAATTTTATTGATCTTGCTCATATCTGTATCTACATGGCTAATATAGTTCTCTTAATAACATGTTATTAATCAATAACAAAGCAGGCTCTTATTAAATATTTAGTCAATAATAAAATAACTCCAAGGGATCTGAAGATGAAATTGTTTTAGCCATTCCATGTCAGGTTAATAAAAAATGCCATTTACCACTTAAAAACAAAAGTTGAAGATCTCTATTTATAGGCATTCGATAATTTAAAAGTGTGAGTTAGTACTTGATATAGAGTCAAACAATACAAAAGAACATTGTCAGACAAACTCAGACTTATGATAAACATTTGACTTTAAACTTTCTTTTGTAGCTTTACTTTTTTTTTTTAACTATCATGGATTTGTCTTCCTCATAATAAATTGATCCAAGCAATTTAGTATTTTAGAAAAAAATCCAGATAAAACCAAGACCTATATTACAGTTTATAAGTAAAAAGTACAAAATGAATTGATTCAAGTGCCTTAATTGTTCAGAAAAGAGATATTGATATATACACTGAGAAAAGAATGAAACTTCCTTAACCTGAAAAATAGTGTGAGTTAAAAACAAATTCAAATATCATAATTATTGAAGAAATATTAAAGCATTCCCTTCAACAGAACATTTGACCACTGTCATGATTTCTATTCAAAATCAGACAGCATGACCTTGCTGGGACCATGAGAAAGATAAATAAATATACTATGTAAAGGATTGCAAAGATAAAAATGAAAGCATAATTTGTTGTAGGTTGTAAAATTGTCTACATTGTCACAAACAATGTAAGATGTACAAAGGAAAGAAGTCATTACTAGGAAAAAATTACAGTAAATAAAAAATATAACAAAAATATACAAGATTTATGTGGAAAATGATTTTATTGAAGGATAAAAGAAAATGTGCTGGTATAATAAATAATATGTTCGCAAATGGGAACATTCAGTACAAAAAGATGTCAATTTTCTTCAACACAGATAATTTTTAATTCATAAAAATATTCTAATATCACTCTTTAAGAAATTTGGCAAGCTGATTCTAAAATACATAGGGAAGGTCAAAGGGCCAAAATTTAAAAAAAAAATTTTTTTTTAAAAAGGCCAAAAATTGCTAAGACACTTAAGAAGAAAAAGGACCTTAGAGGACCTGTAGGTACTGTGACTTTTTAGAACGCTGTAGTATTTAGTACAGTGTATTTTTTTTCTGTTTTAGTAAATTTTGGGGGGTGGCACTGGTTAACAAAATTATATAGGTTTCAGGTACACAATTCTACAACACATCACCTGTACACGGCACTGTCTATTCGCCACCCCAAGTCAAGTCTATGTGCCCATCACCATTTATCCCCCACACTCTCCTCCATCCTCCCTCCTTCCCCTCCTTCCAGCGTTCACCACACTGGTGTCCGTGACCATGACTTCTTTCTCCTTTTTTTTTCTATGTTGCTCAAACCCTTCCCACCTTCCCACCTTCCCACCTTCCCACCTTCCCGACAGTACAGTACAGAACAGTACAGTATATTGTTGACTCAGGGGGAGATGAGCAGACTAATGATGCAAAATAGGAAATCCAGAAATGGATCTGGGACAAATGGAACCTTGACATATGATAGGTAACAATTGCCAATCTATATTGAAAGATGGTCTGTTCAGAAAACCATGCTGTTGTTCAACTGAATATCCACATGGGAAAAAAATGAATTCCTCATTTGCACCTTACAAAAATAAGAGGCCCAGATAGGTAACTTTTAGAAGGTAATGTAGAGAAAGACCTGTTAAAAAATATACACCAAAAACACAAACCTAAAACAAAGATTGATTAAGCTGAATATATTAGAACAAATGACTCATGTCCATCAAAAAACTTCAGAAAGAAAATAAAAATACAACTCACAAACTGGCATAGAAATTTAATTGACTTAGTATATTGATTTTATATCCAGTAAATGTTTGTAAGGCTCTTATCATTTCTAAGGCTTTGTCAACAGAGTCTTCTGAATGTTGCATGTAGACAATCACTCCATCTGCAAATAGTTACAATTTTATTTTTATACTTCCAAAGACATTGTAGTATATAATGGAATGCCACATGTTAGGTACCAGATGCAGTCATTCTTCTTTTACTTTGGAAGCCATAGGACTCTGTGGGAGGATTCAGGAAACTTCTCCTACACACACCTGCCACAGCATTACAGGTTGTATCCTCAAGGGGACCTGAGCTCTGCTTTACTTGATAGACTCTGGGTCTAAGGGGCTAGCTCAAGTCTCCAACCCAAGGGAAGGATCATGAATTTTCAATGGCAGATGTCAGCCAAGAGGCTTAACTGCTTAACCCTGAGGAAAGATAAGACTGTTTGGTAATTTTACTGAATAAAATACCAACATACTAAAAATCAACGGTGTTCTTAAATATCATAATCTAGAGGCCCGATGCACAAAATTCATACAAGAGTAGGCCTTCCTTCCCCCAGCTGCCGGCACCAGCTTCCCGCCAGCACCCGGGCCCTGGGCTTCCCTCGCAGAGGGAGGCCCCGCCCACTCACCGAAGCCCAGGCCTCCCTCTTTGGGCCGATGTGGAGCCCCCCGATTGATTGCCCTGCCGGCCAGTGGCCTGGGCCTCCCTCTTTGGGGTGATCATGGGGCGATGGCCGGGCCCCCGACCAATTGCATCGCACCTGCCTTGACTGGCCTGGCACCAGTGGGTGTCATAGCCGTGGTCCTGGATGGTCATCAGGATGGTTGTCTGGATGGTCTTTCTGCTGTTCGGCCTTTCAGTCGATTTACATATTAAGCTTTTATTATATAGGCTAACCCATAGAAAATGTAATAAAATATAGCCATCTTAATGAGAAAAACTATAAAATACTTAAGGATACACTTAATAAGAATTATATATACATATGTATATTTAGAAAATTATAAAATCTTAGAATAGAAAGAACATGTAAAATAAAGAGTCCTAGGTGGTTTTGCTCAGTGGATAGAGTATCAGCCTGTGGACTGAAGGGTCCCAGGTTTGATTCTGGTCAAGGGCACATGCCCAGGTTTTGGGCTCGATCCCCAGTAGGGGGCATGCAGGAGGCAGCCAATTAATGATTCTTTCTCATCATTGATGTTTCTATCTCTCCCTCTCCCTTCCTCTCTGAAATCAATAAAATTATATTTAAAAATAATGTAAAGTAAAGATATCAGTTTCTTCCAATATAGTCTAAGCATACAAAATATTGATTTATAATATCTATTTTAAAAGATCTTATTAACAAGGTTTATTTATTGGATTAGATCAACTGATTCTAAAATTCACATGGAATGTGCAAGGATGGGTAAATGAATATATACTTAGACACGTAAGCGTCTCTTTAAAGATCCAGTTCATAGAAATATATCCACCATTCACTATAGCATAGGTTGTGATCAGAAAATGCAACATTTTTTTGTGGAAAAAATTATTGAATTAGCAATAAGAGTTCGAAACAGCCTAAATGTCCTTAATAAGATCAGTTAAACTATTTCATACTATGGAATACCATGGATTCACTTATTAGATTGAGATAAATCTGTATGAAATGAAATAGGAAAGTCTCTAAGAGATGTGATTAGACTTAAAAAAAAACAAGCTTCAAAACAAGAATAATAATAATTTCAATTTGGTTAACAAAAGAAATCTAGATATAAATATTTATAATATACTAGAGGCCCGGTGCACAAAAATTTGTGCACTCTGGGGGGGGGGG
>NW_005371441.1:3170003-3190745 GCF_000412655.1 Myotis brandtii | reverse complement strand
TTAGCCAATGGGAAGGGTAGCGGTCGTACGCCAATTACCATGTTTCTCTTTTATTAGTGTAGATAAGTAACTTATATAAAATGCATGGAAGAATGAATCAAATGCTGGCAATGGTTACGTTTTTAGAGGGAAATGAATATAGAGTAGAATGTTAAGAAGACGTTTTATACTTTGCTCTATATTTAAAATTTTTACAAATAGATTTTAATGTGTGGCTTGTGTAATTATCTTCAAAGACAAATGTGAAGCACTGGTTAAATAAGGTTCAATTGCTTGTTCTCATAAACTAGAGGTGCGATGCATGAAATTCGTCTCCAATAAGTATTCTCTCTTTGTCCTTAGAGAGAGAATATTTAACTTGACATAGCTTCCTAGCTAAAGCCTAAAGAGTCCCAGTATCCTATGTAACCAGGTGTGTCCAGCCAATGAAGTGCTGAGCAATTGCATGTGAATGGAAGTGAGAATGGCCAGGTCCTGACCCTACCTCAAAGTGAGGGATGAGAGCCCTCTATTCCCCACTTTCCTTTCTTCTTGTTGGAAAGAAGATGATATAGAAGTTCCTGGAACAAACATGGAGGACCAGGACATGAAAGCCACAGTCAAGAATGGTAGAACCTTTGGGAGATCAATCAAAGGACTTGTATGCATGCATATGAGCATAAACAATGGACACAGACGGGGGAGAGAAGGGTTGAGGGCATGTGCGGTGGGGTGCGGGCGGCCGGGGAGAGGTCAATGGGGGAAAAGGGAGAGTTATGTAATACTTTAAACAACAAAGAATTTAAATTACAAAAAAAATGGTAGAACCTAAATAGAACAAAAAGGAGACTTATGTAATACTTTAAACAACAAAGAATTCAAATTACAAAAAAAAAATGGTAGAACCTAAATAGAACAAAATATCTCCATTTTCAACAATATGGATGGTATTATGTTAAGTGAAATAAGAAAGACAAGTATGACATGATTTCACTTATATGTGGAATCTTAAAAAAAAGAAACAAACAAAAAGATGCAGAGAACAGACTGGTCTGTCAGCATTTTTACATGAGCAGCACACTCAACTCTATGTATGTCTGTCACATTGAGAACCAGCCCAGGGGGGTTCAGTGAGGCCTGAAGGGTTCCATGCTGCTGAGAAGTCAGTGATGTTGCACTAATTTTATCTCACCCATAAGAATGGTTCACTTTGGTTGATATGATCATAGTTTATAATAAAGGTCCTACAGCCTGGATATATTTTAATAAGAAAGTTAATTTAGCGTGGCATACTTGCGATTATTGAAATAACACAGGCTCTTACAATGATTAGTGTTCATTTGCGAGTGAGTACTCAAGGCATCCATTCAAAAACACATTCTAAAACCTATTAGGATTTATGGCAAATATTTATCTTAAATTTTAGGAACCAATTTCATTCTTTTTAACAATAAAACTTTCCTATTCTCCATGATTCATCTGTAAACTTACATTTGATAAATTGATATTCAAACTCCCATACACTAGAGTCCAAATTGCCCAACCAGAAGATATTACTTGTTTAGAATAACAGCATATTAATTTACAATCTGTCTAGTCACCAATTCTTTCTTTTCAATCATTGATGGTAGTTTTCAACCACTGACCTAGTTATATTTAATTAGAAAGAAAGAAGTGAAGACAGAATAGAAGAGTCCTCTTTCTTCACTAAGTCATTGGCCTCTATTTCATTTGATCTTCTGGCTTGAATCAGAATAAACCATTTATGGTATCGATGATAACATATTTGTAATATGTTTCCATGTGTTTTAACAAATCGAAACAGTGTCAATGTAAGTAAAGTAAACCTGTAGAGAATTTTTATAATAATTTATGTTTCAGCCAAAACCAATGACAATTGCCAGAAAACATGATCTCAAATTCTCTGGAGAAAGTTCCTTTTATGCATATGACATAAAGGAGGGAACTTCAGGAAGATTATGTGAAGGTGGGAGAAAACAAGGTGGGGATTGGATTACAGAATACAATCATATGCTGTCTTGAGGGTGGTCTCTCTCCCAGGGGTATCGCTTCTGACATTGCAAAGGTATGTTAACCTAGGTGCACAAAAACAACAGACATGGCTTGCTTAAAGCAAAGATAAACCGTCTACTAAAAATGTGATACACCGTGACCTGCCTATTTCGGAATTTATGGTTAGATCACCTTGTGAGGTTACTTTTTGTAGAACCCGCTTTTCGTCCCCAGGAGGAAAGAGTAAACCGGAGAGGAGGCCTAAAGATTGTAGAGGGCAGTAAGGTGAGAGCATAGAGGAGATGAAGGTGTTGTATGTTCTAGGCTTTTCTTCTCAAGGAGGCAACTCATGCTCTGGCCCTTCTGCTCTGGTTCAGGCTTCACTTGGCCCAAAGCACTGCAGGGTCTCGCCTCCCACTAGAACTCACGGTCCTGTCACCTGCCCAAATTCTTTCTGTTCTTGTCTGCCAGGACGTCAGGGAAGATGTTGAGAAAAGAATCAGGAAGCACATTCTGCCTCTCACATATTTGAAACATAGGAAATGACTGCAGCGTGAGGGAGGTGAGCATGCCCTCTGCTTTTCCCTTTCCATGATTCTTCCTCCCAGGCCCCAGGCCCTGCTCTCCACATTCTTGTCAACATTCTGGCAGGAGAGGAGTCACTCTGTGACCTTGGCCACATTATTTAACTACGAAGCTTTCCTCCTAACCTGTACAACTGGAGCCAACATTTACCCTGAAGGCAGGATACCGGCTGCCTTGTTTTAGATGGTGATCAGTTGTCCACTGCCAAAAGGATTGCATGGTACAACGCTCCCATGAGAACGCACGAGAGCTTCATGTTTAACTTTCAGATCATTTCTAATAGGACAGATTAGAAACTGCATTTCCTCTTGCCTGGCACATGTCACAGGCACTTGACTCCTGTGTTGGTTTGCCCATTGATTTCCTTCTATCACTCCTTCTATACTTTCCCTGGTCTTTCCCTCTCCAAACTCTCCCATGACCAGGAATTGAACCCTGACCTCCTGGTTCATGGGTCAATGCTCAACTAGTGAGCAACACTGCACTGCCCAGGCCGAACTCTGATGTCTTCGTGTGTTAATTGAGATGATCATAATACTCATCCCACAGAACTGATTTGATGAAAAGACTCACATGAAGCACTTAGATCCTCAGGCCAGCCGAGGGTAACTATAAACAGTGCCTGACTTACACAAAACCCTATTATTAATGTCTATTAAAAGACTTGGGTTAGAAAAACCCTAAGGGCAGTTTTAGGTATTATTTTAACTAATTGTATAGTGAATTGTATAGTGATTGTTTCCTAATTACAGTGAGCTCTTATGAGTCCCCGTCCCCTTTTTTTTTCAAATGTCAGGCTATTAATCTGAGAAGATAATAAAGATAAAATGAAAGAGTGGTAGTGGACTTCAACAAGGACTGAGATGGGTTTACCTAATATCTAAATAGATTAGTAGAAATTATCTATATTATAAAAGGCCAGTGGCCTTAATGCCATAATGACCAAATGACCAGTCACCAGGAGGTACATGGAGCACCTCTCAGTCCCTCCCCGCCGGCCCATGAGCCACTTGCAGTGGTGGGGTGGTGCTCACCATTCGCATGGCGTGGTGGGGCTTGCGGCTCTCATGTGGGGCTCATGGCTCACGCACAGCGGGTCTGGGGTCCCGCTGGCGCGGCAGGGCTGGGTCTCGTGTGATTTCGCACACTAGGCCTCTAGTGTTTAAATAAAATAACTAAAAATTAAATGACTAGTAGAAATAAAAAATGGAAATAATAGAACAATGGTAGAAATTATTTTTCAGTGAATATAAATATTGAACATAATTTCTTGTTGCTTACATTGTGAGAGTGGCATGATTTTATACTTCTGAATAATTTAAAATAAATTTCCCCTTGAAGAAATATACTTCAACAATAAAGGACAGAGATAGGTAGAAAAAATACCTGTAGGTGGAAAAAATATCTCCTTCACACCTCTTGTTTCAAGGGAATCATGACACATGGGGACTCGTGGCTATCCAGCTCAATGACATTATCCAAATGCAAAATATTACCAATAGTGTTCTCTACCAAATGTACTTTGGTTCTAAATAAAATGCTAAGTTTTAAAATTGTATTATATTTAGAGAAATATAAGACTCTAAATAACTTTTTTTTCTGACTTATTTTTTTCCATCAACCTCTTTCCCTATCTTTTACAGGTCATTAACATTTTGAAAATATACAGCAAGCTAGCACTGGAGTAGTTGTTTTTAAGCTTTATTGAAGACTCATTTCCTCTCACTTGGTTCACACCCTAAGAGGAATTCCAGGGGAGGAGACAGTAGAGAAATGTCCTTGAAAATCTATGTATAATCAGTGGAATTGTATTCCTCTGGGAGTGATTATTTTTTTATCACACAGTTTACGTTAGTGGATAACAAATGCCCATCCATCCAAAGTTCTCAATGTCCAGACAGTTTCATCTCCTCACTGAGATTGTGCTATACACTCTCACGTGCAAACTTTCACTTGAAACAGCACTGGTTTGCTTATTATTATAACCTGCATTGGCTCTTATCAAAATCATTTTAGATGTATCACACCTGGGCAAGAGATATACGCTTCAAAAGAGAATGATAATCTCTTTTTAATAAAAGACAAACAAACATGAGAATTTATTACTAAAGGAACCTCTAGAGCTGTGATTTTCAACCTTTTCATCTCATGGCATATACAGACTGATTACTAAAGTTCTGCGATACACCAGAAAATATATTTTTTGCCAATCTGATTTTTTAAAAGGTATAATTTTGATTTATTCACACCAGATGGCTATTGTTGTGTTGGCTCTGGCTTTTTTTTTTTTTTTTTTCAATCTAAGGGAAAAGAGGTCAGTGCCCCTGACTAAAAAGTCAGGTATTGCACATTTTAAAAATTCCTGGGGCACACCGGTTTAAAAATCACTGCTTTAGAGGATGACTTTTGGTAAAATGGTGATTTGTCTTACAATGTAAAAACATCAAATAATCAATCATATCTTAAAAACAAGGTTCATATGTATTATGTGGGCCCACGTTATATCTTTACATAATTTTAAGTTTTTATTTATTCAGTCAGTTTCAATTTGTTTTAGTTTGTTAACAAATATATTCTGTGAAGAACACCTTTTCAACAATTTATGTAAATAAAAGTCTACCTGCCATACATTAAATGTTTAGGGACATAAATTACATAACATAGGAATAATATTTCATTGTGTAAAAGATGTAACTTCAGCCTCTTTGCACCTTAATTACTAAATGCATGAGACTAAAGTGAACAGAGAGCAGGAAATAATGCTAAGGAGTAAAAAATTAATTAAACTGTAAATTAGTGGTGTTAAAGGAAACCTTCACATTACACATTGAAGCTAATTAAGTCCCAATTGAAGAAAAGGTGTTGTTTTTAGCAATCTCTGAAAAGAACCTAAGCAAGAGCAAAGATATGTTGTAATTCCATGCTATTTTTCTTAGAAATTAACATTTAAAAGTAATTTCTGCTAACACCCATTACCATGATTACAGTCAAAGGTTCAAATAATTTCCTGTGCCCTTGGGCAGTGATTTTTTAATTTGCTTTATATAACTTTTAAAATCTTTATTGTTGAGAGTATTACAGTTGTCCCCTTTCCCTCTCATTGTCCCCCACCACCCTGTTGCCCTTTATCACCCTATTGTCTGTGTTCATGGGCAATGCATATATGCATATAAATTCTTTGGTTAATCTCTTGCCACCCATTTCCCCCCACTTCCCTGTGAAATTCCTGTACCATGTTTTCATGCCACTGGTTCTATTTTATTTGTCAGTTTATTTTGTTCATTAGATTCCACATATACGTGAGCTCATATGGTATTTGTCTTTGTCTAATGGGCTTATTTCACTTAATATAATAATCTTCAGGTCCCTCCATGCTGTCAAAATATATAAAGAACTCATACAACTCAACCAAAGGAAGACAAATGATCCAATTTTAAAAATGGGGAGAGGACCTGAACAGACATTTCTCCAAAGAGGACATACAAATGGCCAAGAGACAGATGAAAAAATGCTCAACATCACTAATCATCAGAGAGATGCAACTTAAAATGACAATGAAACATCACTTCACACCTGTCTGAATGGCTACCATCAATAAATCAACAAACAAGTGCTGGAGAGGATGCGGAGAAAAGGGAACACTCGTGCACTGCTGGTGGGAATGAAGACTGGTGCAGCCACTATGGAGAGCAGTATGGAGTTTCCTCAAAAAATTTTAAAAATGGAACTACCATTTGACCCAGTGATCCAACTTCTAGGGATATATCCTAAGAAATCTGAAGCATCAATCATAAAGAATATATGCACCCCTATGTTCATAGCAGCCCAATTTACAATAACTAAGATCTGGAGATAGCCCAAGTGCCCATCAGTAGGTAAGTGGATAAAAAAAACAACAACTGTGGTACATTTACACAATGGAATACAACACAGCAGTAAAAAAAAGAAGGCTCTCTAACCTTTTGAGACAGCATGGAGGGACCTCACAGTGATTTTAAAGTAGCCAAATAGAACAGAAAGCGTGAAAGTGGTCAAGTGATGATGTGAAGATGGGCAGTAGAAAACAATTGCAGGAAAATGAATCTTGCATAGCCACACTGTCCTATATAGTAGATACATTGGCTACTTAAAATTACATTTATATTAACTAAGATTAAAGTAAATTAGATATTCAGTGTATCAGTCCCACTAGTCACGTTTTCTGTGCTCAAGCTGAGCATGGCTGGTGGTGGCCACACTGGGCCGCACAGATGTAGACTTCCTTCATCACAGGAAGCGTCATTGAATGGTGTTGTCCTGCAATTGCCAGATTTGGAAAAGGCATCCATGGAAATATGGATAATTTTCAAATGTCTTTGTGGTTATTCAAATTCTATAAAGAAATGATGAGCCCTAGCCAGTTTGGCTAGGTGAATGGAGTGTCAGCCCACAGACTGAAGGGTCCCAGGTTCTATTCCAATCAAGGCACGTTTGGGAGGCAACCAATAGATGTATCTCTCTCACATCGATGTTTCTCTCTCTGTGTCTCTCCCCTCTTCTTTCCACTATCTCTAAAAATCAATAGAATAATATCCACAGGTGAGGATTAACAACAACAAAAAAAGAAGTGATGGGACAGGAGAAATATGCTTTTATAATATTAAAAAGTAAAATAATCTCACAAGAAACACAAAATTTGCCTCAGATAATTCTGGGTTCCACTCTGCTGAGTAACCCTAGACACGTTACTTTTAGTTTCTAAGGCTTTGTCCCTTTTTTGCAAAAGAGGATAACATAATGCTTACCTCACAAGAAGTCCATAAACATTAGATATGATGTATGGAAAGTGCTTCCTACAGTGCCTGGCACGTAGTAGGTGTTCAAGTAGTTATTGTTTTTCTTAAGTAACCATTGGGAAGAGAGCAAAGCTAGTAATGGTCTTACATAAAAATTATACCTTTGAATAAAGTGTGAGTCTGTATTGGCTAAAACATATTTTATAAGCCTGAGTTCATTTCAGAAGCTTCACACCAAAAATGTTTGTGATCTTAGTAACCACTGGACAGAGGAAATGACCAAGTCAGGACAGGAAAATATATACCCACAAAGGAATCAGGGAGTCAGGAAGAGCATAATGAGTAAAGCGGGTATGAAGGGGAAAGGGGAAGATGATAAAACAAGAAAGGAGCAGATACATGAGGGTAGGAAGGGAAAATAATCTCAGATAAAGTTCCTCCTGGAAATACAGCAGAGAGAACTGTGAGGCATAAGGACATAATCAAATCGGGAAGGAAAAATCATTTCTCACTTCTAGACTGTAAGGGAACAGCTTTTCCATTAAACTAATTTTCCTGTGCAAGCGAGGCAAACACGTCCAAAAGATTCAGGAGAAAAAAGATAGCAAAACTTCTAACAACCATCTATTCCTGGCGGGCGTCACCATGTACGCAAGTCACTTCTAAGTGACCGGCCACTGTTTTGTGATGTACAAATGGCACAGGGAGGACTAGGTGGTGGTTAATCCTTCCAGGTTCGGTATGCAATGTTTATGGTAAGTGTTGGGCTCTGACAACCAAAATTTGAATTCTCTGCGATTATTCATCCGAAGAGGCAGCCCAGAAAAAACACATGGCCCCGTTCCCAGGGGAGCATATGTGAAAAATAACACATTACATGTCACTATGGCCAAACCTCCCATATTAGAGAACACTGGAGTCAAAAAGATAACATTCCATGGCTAGGAGGGATCTCAGCATTGCTGTGTATTCCATGGGGAAAACATCGGTTGCCTGAAATTAATCTGGACACTGCAAGAGACAGGACACTTGGAAGAGGAAGCAAATCACCCCTTACACAGGAGGCCAGAGCTTTTTAACACCCAAACGTAGTAGGAATATGTTGGATGAAATAAGAAACAAGGTGAAGAAAGAACTTTGAAAACTGTGAGATAGCTCAAGAGGCCTCAGACTCAGGAATCAATTTCCATTTGACTCTGAAAAGTAGAGTCAAGACTATAAAAAGACAGTAATGAAACCCATTATTATTACTCAACATGTATATACTGAATACCCATATTGCCCCCCAAATAGCGTTAGGTCCTGGGGATGCAATGATGAACAAGACAATCGCAATCCCAGCCCTTTTAAACTTAAAAATCATCTATGTCCCAAATTAGGTAATTTGATTTATACTGTTAATTTAATAAACACATATATGTTACTGATGAAGTTTAGAAAAGTCAGACATGTTGACTATCATGAAACCTTATCCACCATCTGACGAAGTCCCGCAAGGAGCTGATGAAACTCACCAGAAGGTGGCAATACACAACTTCCCGCCTCTCCCATTAAAGTTGTTGCAGCTGAAAAATTAGAGATTGCTTCTATTTAGCCTGTAACACCACTATTAGGATTGCAAAAGCACTTTTCATTTTAGTCGTTTGCATTAGGAATGCTATGTACATTTTGAATACCACGCAGTATAGACATTGCCATGTTTATAGGTTTTATTGATGATTGGGTAGCTTAAAAGTGCACTGTTATGAAAAGCTCAGGCATGAAAGCCCTGACGACTTTCCTTTCATGCCCTTGTCCTCTCTATAACCTTTTCCTGTTTTCAACAATGTGCATAGCAAGATGCATGAACATTAAATTAAGTTACCCTATCAAAATTAGTTGTCTTTTACATTTGAATCCTTAGCCTTAAGATGTATTTATTGTATTATACATTTTTCAAGTATGTTTTATTTTTCCTAAAAGGAAGTCAAAGTTTTTACCTTCATTAGTGATACAAAATTGGTTTTTCTCTCTAAATGCAAGATAAAAATATTTCCGTTACCTGCTCTATTTTTCTAATGGAGCCATCTAAACATTCAAATGCCCACTTTAATTTCAATAGGTTCTATTTAAGGTGGTGATAGCACTAATAATTTAAAATTATGAATGGGTTAGCCACATTTATAAGAGTAAGGGACATATACCCACACAAAGACTTGCAGTTATCTAATAAAATGTCAATTTTTTTAGAGATGTTTACTGAAGTATGTGATAGCTAAACATCTAAGATTTGCCTTAAAACACTTTATAAAAGGAACAATGTTTAAAATGTTGGATAACGCAAATATAGCAAAATATTACATAGTGTTAAATTAAGTGATGGGTATATGAGAGTTCTATCCACTTATAGGTTTGTTTAAAAATTTTTATAGTAATATGTATAAAGTGGCAAATAGTATCTTGTTAATATAACAGAAAAGAAACTTCTGATTCAAGGTAGTAACCAGTGCATGCATTTGACTCCCCAGCCATTCTGATCAATGAAATGAAAGATTAGGGACCCAAAAAAAGGAATAGTCACAAAATGAGATCGATGAGAGGAGAGAGCATCTTTAGCATGGAAAAGATTTCTGAAAGACTGAGGGTGTATGTCGATGGATGAAACCAACAAAGAAAGACATACCAAGAATACCCTAAGTGGTTTCTATAAAGCAAACTAGGTAGCTCAGAGTAATTCCTGCCTCAAAGTTGGAGATGTAAGAAGAGTAGGGACAGGAAGTAAGGCTGAAAGGCGAGGTAAATTGAAGGTCTGCATGTGTATAGCACAAAGACACCAGGTGGCACTCCTACACCTCTTTTCGCCTCACTGTGCCAATATAAGTAGCCTGACTAGGGTACTATCTGTCCCAGTTTGCCTAGGACTGACGGGAGGTGGGACAACGAAGGAGGAGCAAAGTTTATGACTCCTTTATTTGCATTATGCTTCCCGCCTTCTAAATAAATAGCCTTTAAAATGATCTCTTCACATGTACAATATCAAGCGATATCTTGGACATAATGATTCTTTAGGACAAGAAGTGAGATCTAATGAAAAATGACAACAGAAATGGTAGGGGGGAAGGTTAACCAAGAAAAACAGATGGATTAGAAACAGATAAAGCAATCAAAAAAAGAAAAGCAAAGCAGTTGCAATGCCTGAAAATGTACGAAGTAGGACAGAAAAGTACACGGCAGAATGACATGAAAGATGTTTCCTGGAATTGTCTTCAGGAAGATTAGCCTAGTGGAAAATGTCCGAATTTCTGCTGCAGTAGAAACAAATCGGACGAGATGGGAAGTACAGAAAGAAATGGCGGTGGAGGTGGTATCTAGAGAAATTAAATGACCGACAAAGTGAAAGAGGCAGATATTTTTGGTTAAGGACAACATCATTCTTGTCACTCAGGTGCAATATTTGTGATTTACCAGTGATTCCTCTCTCTTGGCCTCTGTATTCAATTACTCAGTCACTGTAGCTTTTACTTACTTACCAGTGATTCCTCTCTCTTGGCCTCTGTATTCAATCAATTACTCAGTCACTGTAGCTTTTACTTATACAATGTCTTTGACATCCATCTTCCTTTTCCTTCCACTGTGATCACCTTAATAATTCAGATGCCAATTTCCTTCTACCTAGAAACTTACAATGATATTCTTACCTCTGATTTTATACCCCTCTGTTATGGAACTGAATTAAGTTTCCCCAAAATGCATATGTTGAAGCCCTAAGCAACGTGACTATATTTTGAGATAGGACCTTTAAAAACGTAATTAAGGTTAAATGGGGCCATAAGGGAGGGACCCTGATCCAATATGGATCAGGGTCCTTCTAAGAAGAGAAGACACTAGCGATGAGTATGCATGTGAGGACACAGTGAGAAGGTGGCTGTCTGCAGGCCAAGGAAAGAGGCCTCAGGAGAACCAATCTTGATTTAGCTTCCGAGCCTCCAGAACTAGGAGAAAATACATTTCCATTGTGTAAGCCACCTCGTCTGCAATATTTTGTTATGGCAGCCTTAGCACTAATATATCCTCACAGTGAAGGTGGCTGAAACTTCTTAAAATGCAACACTCATTGTTACTCCCTCCTCAGGATCATTAATGACTTCCCACAGAGATTTCTCACCCTGGTCTTTACAGGAATTCTTCCTGTATTTACCTTTCACCATCTCCACGTTTGAACAAAAAATGACTCCTCACCATTTCAACACATGCCAAATAAATTTGACTCCCATGCCTTTCATCTGGGAATGCACTATTTTACTCTGACCTCAGCAAAGTCAGGAGTAGCTGGACCCTGGTCTCAAGAATTCCCAGAATTTTCCTGATTACTTGCCCCATGAGAATGGCCCACTTCCAGTTTCAGACCTGTTAAAACTCAAATGTGTTCATGGAATCTTCCGGAAACAGCTGGTTTTAATGCCCTATTGGCTTTTCTATCCCCCATATGCCACATCCAGTCTGTCCATAAATCTTATAACCTCTCACTTCAAAATATATTCAGAATCTAATCACTTCTCAACAGCTGCCTTGCCACCACCATGGTCCAAGTCACCCACAATCACCTCTCACCTGTGATGCTGCGGTGGCCTCCTAATTGGTTTTCCTGCTACTGCTTTTGACAAGACAGGCTCCTATCAACATAATAGCCAGAGGTTTTTGAAAGTACAGATTACATCATGTCGTTCCTGTGCTTGGGACTCTCCAGTGGATCCCATATGACCCAGAGTAAAAGCAGCTGTCATTATCCAATATAGTCTCAGTTTGTATATATATTAGATATTGTCTGTTTTCCCATCTAGAAGATAAACTTATGAAAGCGAGAATATTTTCTGTTTTCTTCACTGCTCTAATCAACACAAAAAAACATTGACTGGTGCACACATAGTATGCACTCAGTAAATACTTATTGAATGAATGAATGAATGAATGAATGAATGCTATGAACCCTTACTCTGCTTATCTTCCTGGATTTTAAGTCCTTCCTTTTCTGGTCTAATTCATGATTCCTTGCTTGGGTCCCCATCATAACACATAAAGGGGAACCCGAGGACCCTGCTGTGTAGTGCAAAGCCTCGGCCATGTGAACCACTCACAGCCAGTTCTAGATGGAGATGGAAATGGAGTCCACTGGCTCTACAAGCAAGACAGCTGCCACACTGGCAGTCATCCTGGGACACATGGCACTTCTGTGCTTGGAGAGGCAAAATTAAATTTGTATATCAATTTTAGATTCTGTTGATTGCCAGATTTGTCTTAGAAGAGAGACAGAGGAATCCCAAAACTCTGTACAAAGATATTAAGGGTTATCCTAGCCTGTTTGACTCAGTGGATAGAGTGTCAGCCTGCTGACTGAAGGGTCCCAGGCTCGATTCCAGTGAAGGGCATATGCCCAGGTTGTGGGCTCGATCCTCAGGAGGGGGCAGCCAATCAATGATTCTCTCTCATCATTGATGTTTCTACCTCTCTCTCCCTCTCCCTTCCACTCTGAAATCAATAAAAAATATATTATAAAAACACACAAAGATATTAAGGGATAAAAACATATGCTACTTTCAAGTAATTCTCACTCTAATCTAAATACTGTATCTCATATCAATATTATGCATTTTTTTCTTATTTTATGCTCAAGAAAGATAGGGAACAGGAAGTCTCTATCATCTATGTGATGATCTTTTATATGCAAGATGTCTTCTTCTGGGAAGCTTTCCTAGAACTTAAGCAGTATGTCCCATCGATTAGCTAATATTCTTTCTGCAGCAGTTGATGTAGATAATGGCAATAAATATAGTTAATTAAGATAAATCGTTGGTTCATGATTCTGGTCATTGTGGTAGAAGAATACTTATAAACATGTATGTGATGTTGGAAGTATTTTTAAGATGCCTGTCTGTTTGGGAATGTAAGGTACTGCCCTAGTACCTTAACTTCTTAGCAAGATTAGTAAGAAAAAGACTCTGGCCTATAGAAAACACTGGCTGGCTCTCCCCCCAGGATTTATTATCTCCTCTTACCTTCTCATGGTACCCAACTTCTGATTCAGATTCTGTGCAGAATACATTCCATTTCTCCTCCCAGATCTATTCTCTGCTCTTTTTCACTCAGCCCTGGAAGGCTGACCAATATGATCACATCAACACGACTCCTGCATCCGCAGGCTTCTGGTTTGGTTTGGACAATGGGGATCACCAGTAGAAACAAGAGAAAACAAGAATGTAATGCTGTTAATTCCACTAGCTCCCTCCCAGTCACCTCTGAAATTACCTGTGTTCCTAATGGGTCCCTGTTCCTTTCAACACCTTCTTCTCCACAGGAATATTACACAGAAGTCCCTTCTACCTTTCAACCACGTCCTCTTCCAGGTTCCAGGAGCCTCTCCCTCCCCTTTCCAAGTCCCTGTGCTATGCCTTAGGGTTCTACTGCACCCCATCCACACCTTTGTAAGTTGGCCTTTTGAATACAACAAAACAAAAAACATCTTACCTCAAATTAGCCTAATCAGTGTTTATGACCTCTATTTTGGGGGGTGACTCTGACAAATACAGGTATCTATACTTTACTTACATTGATAATTTGCTGTGGGAAAATATGGCAAGTTTAAGACCCAGAAGAGGTCTTGATTGGCTAAAGCCACTGAGAACATTTTATTCCTTTGGCCACAGTGATTGGTTGGGTGGGCGGTATTGGCGCATAACCTAAGTTAGTCTAATTTGAATAAATTTTAGGACACTTGCCTGAAACTTCCAGATGCAAGTTCTTTCATTCTCAATGAGTAGACCAAGAAGTACGTAATTCAATTTTTTGCTAGTAACTGTTCTACAGCCATAAGGGGAGTCAGCCTTCAAATGGAGCCAACATGTGGACAGCAGCACAGAGAGGAAAAGAAAGAAACCAAATCCTTGGTGGACACTTCGGGTTAATCCTGAAACCTAGCCTTTCAGACTTTTATAAGCTCATAAATCTTCTTTATTGTTTCTGCCAATTTCAGCTGGCTTTTCTGCTGCTTTCATGATAATGAGTCTGAAGTAACACATGTTCACACAGAAACTTAATTCTGATGATTTCTCACAAATTTTCCAGCTAAAAATGTGTATGAGGAAATGAAATAAACCAGGAAGAAGAAATGCACAAATAAGGATCTCTTTTCCTTCCTGAGAGGCTCCTTGAAGTATTTCCAAGTGGCCAATAAAACTGTGTGCACCAGTGAGCTCATTCAGCCATTCTGGAACACTCTTTGTAGGAATCCAATTAAGAACTTCTTCAGTCCACATGATCTTTTCCCACTGCAAACTCATCTACAACCTGATGTCATTACTGGCACAGTTATCTTGTAAACAAAAGCTCAGTTCAAAACAGTATTTAGAAGAGTCATTATGCACAAGTTAGGCAGAGTGGTGGCAGCCTGTGAAACAAATTTTTAAAGTATCCACAAAAGGTTATGAGCCTAATGTGAGATGATATATGATAGTAATATATGAGGAAGAACAAAGAAAAGACTCTGACATGTCTAGACTGTGACACAAACCCAAGGGAAATATGAAAAGAACACAATCTCAGAAGTGAATTCATCAGGGGATTTCAGAGATGTCTACTTATCAGGAGCCATTTCAGACATAAAACTACATATACAATCAGAGCTGAAAGTACATTGCTTTAGGATAGCTACAAAATTGTGAACCAAACAGAAAAGATAGGATTAACAGCTGAAGAGAAAGAAAAATATCTTATTCTACCATTTTACATCATGAAATATGGGATTATCCTGTGTTTAAGGCCCAATGGGGTTCAGATATCCTGGAGATTTGGATAACAACATAACAGCATCATTGATGGTCTGTAGAATTCCGTGAGTTATAGTAAGATTGCTACTTACTCATGCATTTATTTAACAAATATTTATTGAGTACATCTTATGTGTTTATTTTAAATGCTGAGAATGCAAGAGTTAACAAACAGGCAAAGCTATCTGCCCTCATGGAGCTTACATTCTGGGGGTAGACAGAAAATAAACCTTTATTCGAAACCCATTCAATGTCCTCTCCTGTGTCTCAAAGGCTGGAAGTCAGGGGATTACCTTCCCCAGGCTCCTTTTCCTGGGGATTTGGGTGAATTTGCATTTTGCTAATGCTCTCACATAAGATTTGGAAGGCAAAGAGGAGTGCTTCAATGGCTGGCTGAAGGCAAAGGGCCATCATGGGGACTTCAGAGCCGGGCAGTGTGACACTGCTGGCCATTTGCTGCAGTATTTTTACCTCTGAGTGGCAGCAGCCAGTTGCTGAGTCCTGGGTTATATCTACAGTGATAGTACTTGAAAGCTAATGGCAGCCACACTAATGGTCACTAATCTAGTTTACCAACAACTTCTGAGCACCTAATCCTGATATCAAATCCTCAAGTTGTTTTTCTTTTTCTTTAGTGAATCCTGTCAGAATATTACATACCAAGACTGGTTCCAGTCCTTCAAAAATGGGAATCTCGTATTGATTGTTAGTTGATGTGGTTGGGTTCATGTACAGAGATGACCTCATTTCAATTTAAAATACAGTTCTAAGGAGACACACAGTGGCTAACAGTTACTTGAATGAACACCTCTGGCTGTCTAAAATTAAGGGTCTATTGAAGATAAGGATTTAGGAGAGCAAGGTGACTATTGCTGTGGAATAGAGAAGAGAATTAAACAGACTGAGGGGTGTGTCGGCTACTTCTGATTACACTACAGTGGAGGCTGTAAGAAAAAAATATGACAAGCTCAGAAACTTGGCAATCTTGGATCAAGCCAGGATCCTCACATCACATTTGAAGCCACCTCATTGATACAGCCCACAGTCAGACCTGTCTGTGGCTGCAGGTTGCAAGTTTATAATGCAAGACGATTTCAAAGCCTTGCTAGGCCTCCTGTGTAGATGTTAAGGACTTCATTGGTAAGAGTGGGCCCTGGGAATTGGGAAAGGGGCATTTTGGAAGACTTGGGTGAATCTTAGTACTCTGAACCCCAAATCCGCCAACAACTTCCTTGCCGGAAGAAGGAAGCCCCTCCTCCTGTCAGCCCTTCCCCTCATTGAGCAGATTATAATGACTCCACCAGCAGCAATTACATCATAGGAGACTACCAATCACTTAAAACCCAAACAGACCATTACTGACTGCATCAAGACCTGGACAGAAACAAAGCCCCGTGAGCATAAAAGTAAGAGAGCCCTTCTGTTTAGAATTTCCATAGAAGTTTGCTTTGAAGAGACTAACGTAAGAAGGTAGAAGAAGAGACCCCCTTATGGGGTTGCCCAGGTGCTCATGTCATAGGATGAACCTCAGGTAAGACCCTGATCCTTTTGATCGACCAACAACATGGCAAAATTTTCCCATAGTCTTAACACAATTACATAAAAGATAAATGATAGAAATATAAATAATTATTTGCTGATTTCAAATAGGTGCTATGACTCTTATTTTACAAATATAATGGAACCTAGTGATGCAGGATTTGGGATAGAGCTGAACTGAAATGACTCTGCAATTTCTTGCTGTTCTTTGGCTCTTTCTGTTAATGCAGAGAGCTGCCATAATGTATGAGACTAGGATCCTGCATAAACCAAGAGAACATAAAGAGAAGGCAGATGAGAAGGACAGGTCTTGCACTTGGTGGAGTAGTGAATTATTGGGTTGCTGCCCTGGCTGCTGTCTCTCAGCCTGAGATGGCCCATGATTACATTTTACTGCTCTCGGAAGCTGGTGTCCTCACCCTGTTAGCCTTTTGCAAAGTGAAGTAGAGACTGATTTTGCCAACTTCAGAAACATCAAAAGAATAGTAAATATAATCATAACTATAATAATATGTTAATTATATTGCATTTAGTGAGCACATGACAGGCACTGGTAGGTATGAAGTGCTTTTCAAGTATTCACTCACTTAGTCCCTCAACAGCCCTATGAGTGAGATAGGTTGTTATAATCCTGAATTATAGGTTTATAAAATCTGAATTTGTGAGAGGTTAAATTTCTAGCTTAAAATCATGCTGATAGTTAATGATGGAGATGGGACTCAAGCCTGGGCCTCTCTGGCTTTAAAACCCAAGACATTAACCACTGTTCTTTTCTGACTTTCTTTTGCCACACATGAGGCCTTGAGTCCTGTTTGTTTTGTCTATTATGCATCTCTCCAATCCAACCACTTTTCTCAGCACCACCACTCCAATAACGAACGCTATGATCTTTCTAAAGGATGACTGTAGCAGCCTTGTAACTGGTCTACTTTTACCCATTTTAACCCCATTTCTAATCTGTTATCTGCATTAGAGCCAAAGAGAAATTTTAAAAGTATAAATCTTATTATGCTGCATACTTTAATGACTTCACGTAAAGACCCATCTCTCCACACCAATTTTTAAGGCCCACATGGTCTGCCCTTTACTCCATTTTTGGTCTCATGGAGTCCATTGTTCCCTGTAGGTCCTGTCCCCTCCTTGCTTTCTCTTCTCCCATCTTCCTCATCTCCTCGAATGCACATGCACTTTTCTCTCATAGACCCTTTGCACATGCCGCTCCCTCTGTCTGGAGTGCGCTTCCATGGCTAGAGCCATGCTTTCTGAAGATCACAGTTTAAATGTCACTTCCTTAGCCGAGTCTTTCTAATCTCTAAGTTAGTTCCCTTTGTTGAAAGGTGTCATAACAACATTTGCCTTTTCTCGGAGGTTGGTGTTTATAGTTATTCGTGTGGTTCTCCGATGAATGTCTGCCTTCTTGATCATACTGTAAGCTCTTTGAAGGCAGGAACAGGTCAGGTTTTTGCTTACCACTGTAGTCCCAAGGCTTAGGGTAGTATTTGATATATGGTAGCTTTTCAAACAATAGTTGTTAAAAAAAAAAAAAAGGAAGGTACAACACACTTCCCTGGGGTGTTTGAAAAGGACAACCTTTTCTAAAAGTCTATAATGTGCTTAGTCCTTCTGTGGAGGACAAAGTTGGCTGAGAGGGGAAGTCCAGTTCATCGGGCAGCCAAGGCCAGCCACAGCGCCCTAGACCCTACCTGTCTGAGCCTGGGAGAACAGCGGCTAGGTCTAGTTAAGGAGTTTCCATTGGTGGGAGCAATGCTTCAGGTTTACAACTTAAGTGGCTCACTTCTCAGGTAAGCAACTTAAGGAAGCAAATGCTTAACACATAACGCATACCTCCCTCCCCTACCCCCAGAAGCCTTCAGGGTGAATTGGTTATCCAAAGGGAAGGATTAAGTGGGAGAACTGAGCCAAATTCTTTTCTCCTGAGTGATAGGTCTAGAAGTTTAGATACCAGGCTGGTATCTACCCAGGCACAGGGTGCTATTTAGAATGACTCCCAAGGAGCTCTGGGTATCTATAATGAGAGTCGCCTGGGCAGAGGCTGAGGTACAATATACATTGAGACTGATACCAAACACTGCCCTCTCCTTTGCAATTAGAGATCAATTCTTTGGGCTCTAAAGGAAAGAGAGTTTACCAGATTCGTTTACTAGATTCACTTTAGAGTCAGTCATGTTACTTAACTATGGAAATAGTTATTGTGTGAACTTCACAGAGGGAACTTACACAAACTTAGATGGTATAGCCTACTATATACCTAGGCTATATGCTATAGCTTACTGCTTTTAACTACACACAGATATTGCTTGGTACTGTATAAAACAGCCACAACAAAAATAAATCAAGGACAGGAGAAAATGATGTGATCAAGAAAAGGGGTAAACACGAGATGTATGAGGCTGCTGCCAGCACAGCACGGCACGCTGTTTTACAGCAAACTTTTCTCGATAAGCAAAAGAATACACTAAAATAATGATAAAAAGTATAGTAAATACATAAACCAGTAATAGTCCTTTTTTGTTACTATAAAGTATAATATACTGTAGGCAGTTGGATGTGCTAGTTATGGGACTGGTGGGACAGTATGTTTGTTTACAGCAGCATCACCATAAACATGTAACCCATTGCATTATGACATTTTAAAAAACATGTTATTGATTCTAGAGAGAGAGAGGAAGGGAGAGGGAAAGAGAAGGAGAGAAACATAGATCAGGTTGCCTCCCCAACCTGGGATGGAACCGAAACCTGGACATGTGGCCTGACTGGGAATTGAACTAGTGACCTTTTGGTGCACAGGACAATGCTCAACCACTGAGCCACCCGGCCAGGCAGGGCTGCGTTACAACATAGGGCTACCAGGTCACTACCCTTAGGAATTTTCAGCTCCACTATAATCTTATAGGACCACAGTGTAGATGCAGTCCGTTGTTGACAAAACCGTCATCATATAGCACATGACTATTATTATTTTTAAAGAATCCAAAGAAAAAATTTGAAGAAAATGCAAAGCTAAAGACTGGACTGTTGGCACTGAGTGAGGGGAAAGAGAAACTTTTGCTTTGTAAGCCAGCCCCTCCACTCAGCAAAGTTAGAGAATAAGAACTGTTTTTGTTCAGATTGAAAATCCGAGGGGGTAATTATTATGCTTAAGATTCTTGCAACATAGCTTCAATTATTTTAGCTGCCCTCCTCCCGCTGCCCTTGGACTTCATTGTCCGTGAAGAGAGACTGTGTTTGACTTTGCTTGGAAACCATAAAACCACAACAAAATCATTCTCCTGAGTGCTACTAGGCAACACCAACACGGGGATCTCTCCCGCACCAGGAGAAGGCCTTGTCCGGAAAGACTCACACAGGCTCAAATGGTGCATCCGAGGGAACTGGAGGCAACTCTTCGGCATCATCTTAATAAACACTCAGCAGTAAATCCGATGAAATGCCCAGTGCCTTCTCCAGAGAGCGAAGCTGGATAAACAACAATGGCAAAACCCTGCAAAGCCCGGCCAGTCTCCGTGGTGTTACAGGCTGCTGAACTGACAGTCAAAAGGTCAGCTGCTACTATCTTTCTGAAAAGTCCATTGAATGGGAGCCCGGAATGTTCTTATTGAACTGCATCACTTCCTTCCTGGGACCATCGGGGCACTTCCCCAGCCTTTCAAGATAGGTTCTGCTCCAAAAAGGTCAACCTGGAGGTGGAAACCCCAGGCCGAAGTTAGGGGCCCGTGCACACATAGTCTTGCTGGGGCTCTAGGCCATTTCTTCCCTCCTAGACCCCCAGGAGGTGAAAGGCTCACCGAGAGGGTGGGTCACAGGCCTGACTTTGCTGCAGAGAAAAGCCCGAGGCCCTGCATCTCCGGGAGGGAGGTAAGGGACGCCTGTCAGACAGCCTCCCGGTCCCCTGTCCAGGGACCAGCGCAACCTGGAGCCTGGCTTGGAGCCAGGAGGGGTGTGGCGACTCCGGGTAGTGCTGGGACCCCGCCTGGGAACTGCACCAACACCCGACCTGCCCCTCGGAAAGGAGCATTCGCTCTGGGAGCAGC
>NW_005371441.1:3139833-3169822 GCF_000412655.1 Myotis brandtii | reverse complement strand
GGCCGACGGAGGCGGCGCCGGCCATTCGCTCGCTGCGCCGCCTGGAGCCTGAGCCAGCCCGGGAGAGAGAAGGTAAAAGGAAGGCGAGATGGGGGGCGGGAAGAGAAGGAGAGGGGCTGAGAAGCTGGGTGCGAGCCGAAGAGATGGCAGACAAATTGCGAGCAAGTTTGCACTTGCTGCACGGGCGGTGCGTGCTCGGGGGAAGGCGGGGGCCGTGGTGTGTGCGTGCGGTGCTCTGGGTGGGGAGGCCGGAGGAGGGGAGCGTGTTCCCAGCATCTTGTACGCAGCTGCCCCTCTGCGGAGCCCCCTCTCTGGCTTGTCATTTCCGCTTATGGCACCTCTCTGGGCTCCAATGATGCCCAAGCAAAAGGCTGCCACCCTCTCCTTGTGATGGCTGGCACTGCGGCTCCTCTCCGATGGGAGGTGTGGGGCGTTGGACGCATTCTCGGAGCCTCCCTTCCTCCAGCCCAGACTATTTTGGGAAGGGCTGAGGGAGGGGGGCGGGCGGCAAAGCCCAGGGCTGGAAGCCTGAAGGAGGCCCCAGCTCCAGACTCTACTCAGCTGTCACCCAGCAAATGCTTCCGCGGAGAGCCTACGCTAGAGGGAAGACAACTTTCCTCTCCTCCAGAAACACGCGTTTCAGACAGAGGTGGTGCGTTGCTGCCCGTGGAGTGCTGTGCAAGGATGCTCCCGGGCGGCAGGTGCCGGGCAAGGGGCAGGGGACCAGGCCACAGGAAGCAGCATCCGCTGCAAAGCAGAGGGACCCCTTTGGGAAACGGGTTCGGTGTGCAGCCTGGATACCAGCGTGGAGGCTGCAGGTTCGGGCCCAGCCCATCCAGAAGCATCCGCTGTGGAATGGGCCCTACCGTCCCGGAATGTTCATGTCTGAGCAGTTTGGAGTAGAAACCATGGTTGTAGCTGCCATTTTTCAGTGAAGGTTACGAAAGTTCAAAGTGAATTATTATTTTTTTTCTTTTCTTTAGTGCTTATGTTTGTCTTCATCTGGGAGCCACTTTCCGAAAGAAAACATTTGTAGCCAGAAACCAGATCTACCCAAGAGAAAGTGTAATCATTCTCAGTTAGGCAAAGGTTATTCATGCGACCCACATGTGCGTAAAATGCTGATTGAATCATGAGTCATGAGGATGGTTTTTTTCAGAGGCTTGCTGTTCCCCACGGTGAAAAAGATGAATAGTATAGATAAAAAGTCCCTGACATCACCAGCGCAGTGGAATAGAACATGTCTATTTCTTCTTGTGTCTTTGAATCTGTATTACTTTGTGGCAAATTCAGAATGAAATGTGCCAGATGAAGGCTAACTTAGTATGTTTCATGCAGAAGATACAGGCGCAGCTTGACTCAGATAACATTGCTGACCTTTGAAAACATTTGCTTAGCTTCTATGGGATAGTCTCATTATTATCTTTCTCAGCTGGTGACTTTCCCCACTGCTTTCTTTCTGTCGTCACTGTGCCCATGAAAAGACTTCTCACTTGATTCTGTTCTGCAAGGGAGTAGGGATTGGGGAAGGGTAGTTTACCATTTTAAAATGTTCAAGAATTGCTTGTGTGAAATGTGTAGGGTGCTACACCTAAGACTTGCTCTCTGATAATTATGCAACAGCTTCTTAGAAATGAGAGGAGGTGTAATGGAAAGAGGAGGCAAGCCCATGATTGGGCAAGGTTGGTAGCATTTTCTCCTGCGGTTCCCGCGCTAGATTCTACCGCCGCCACACCCTGTGGCCTGAAGGTGACAGCCACAGGACCCAGGACTCCCCGGTGAGGAAATCTGCATTTCTCCTCCCCTAAAGCATAGTCCTGTACCCTTCCTTAGGGACTAATTCAACAAGAGCTCATGTTTGGCAAAGAGTGCGGTATATACTCTAGCAAAGTAGGACAGAAAGGTAGCTGATGTGTTTGGGCATCTATAATAATAAAAGCACAATATGCTAATTAGACTGGACATCCTTCCAGACAAAACTGTGGCTGTGAGGGCCAAACCCCTTGCATGAATTTCATGCATCAGGCCTCTAGTGATTAATAATACTCCAAGCTTATAAAAATGGAGTTGAATCATGACAATATCCTTCATGCCCATCGGCTCTATACTTTGTCTTTTGATGACTTGTTTGTATTTTTGCTCTTGCAGGCTAAGGACCAATGCTTATTTGGTACCCTGTAGATGTCATAATAGTAATTACCAGTTCTACTCACTGACCCCCCCCCCCCCCACACACACACACATACGGTAGCAGTGTATTTATGGTAACCCCAGGACGGCCCTCTTCTTCCCGTTAGCCATCTTTATCCCATTTAGCCACCTTAGTTTTGTTGTTGTTGTAATTAGTACCATTACTAAAGGATGAAAGAGAAAATCAGTAACGAAATTTAAAATTAGACACTTATGTGACTCATTCCAGCAAAGAACTTAGCTAGAAGGAGGGCGGAATGCATTCATTAGCTTTTCTATTTTTGTTTAAGTGGATTTTAATAGCGATGCTATTCTTGAGCATATTTAGGCAGCTGATTAAGTAATAGCCGTACTTCATGTACACCCCAGCAGCGTGCTGTCCATCAGTTTATGTTTTATGGTGTCACTTCATCCTCTTCAGTCAGAAATGAGCCACCTCATCTCCGATTGTTGCGGGTTCGGAATTTTCTGCTCTCATTTCTCCACACCTAAACCTGTAGTTACGTCGCTTTAAGATGTATTTCTGTGGCCTCGTAGTGTTTCTTCTAGTGTTTTTCCTAGTTAGTGTCTTCCCTCTTAGGAGCACAAACAAGAAACCGCTTCAGTAGCCAGTTGTCCACTCTGCTTAGACCAGCGGTTCTCAACCTGTGGGTCGCGACCCCTTTGGCGGTCGAACGACCCTCTCACAGGGGTCGCCTAAGACCATCCTGCATATCAGATATTTACATTAGGATTCATAACAGTAGCAACATGACAGTTATGAAGTAGCAACGAAAATAATTTTACAGTTGGGTCACAACATGAGGAACTGTATTTAAAGGGCCAGAAGGTTGAGAACCACTGGCTTAGAGACTGGCAAGGTTCCGCTGTGATGATTTGGGGCTGTGCTTTTCACAGGTGTGGGTGATAGAAGAGCATGCTGTTCAGAAAGGAGAATCCCAAACAGCAGACAGTTAAAATCCCTCTGCATCCTGCACAATAAATACAGCAGATGGCTATTGATTGGGCATTGAGCTTGTTTCCACAGAACCCTGGGTTTCTGCATTACAACACTCACTCTACTTTGCTGTAGTGTTGATTTATCATCTCCTCCTCTGGTACATAAGCTCTCAGAGAGGCTTATCTGTCTTGTTCACTGCTGTTTACTTAGTATCATTGTCAAATAGTTTCTCAATACATTTTTTTTTTCTGAATGAAATAATAAATTCAGGAATCTTGCCTCTCTGCTAGGTATGGAGGATGGACTTAGCTCCCTTGTCATCTCAGTTCCTCCTGCTGGAAGGGTTTGGAGATGGTGCAGGGACTGCTCATTGGTACACCACCTACAATGTCTACCTAATTCTCCCTTTCCATTCTGATACTGGTTGCTCCCCTCTCCCTCTCCCACCCTCACAATATCCTGTGCCTATTAAAACTTGTAATCACCCTGGACATGGTTATCTTCCCATCATTCTGATTTGGGAGGTCACGGCCACAGCCACTGCTAGGTAATCAGTCAGTTCAAGGAGTGACCTTCAAGATCTCGTGACCTTGTACCAGCAGTGGTTTTAGCGGTCACAGGTGCCGCCATTGGTTTTGGAACTGAAGAGCTCACCCGAGAGAATGTCTTCACTCAAATTGCAGGGAGAGAAACGGAGGCCAGGGGAAAGAAGGTGGGAGCCAGTGAGAAACTGAAACTCTACTACATGCCAGACACATTTTAAATTTAATTTAGCAGGATGAAATCAAACGTATTAGCATAAAATTGGTTCCTTTTACAGATGGGGAAACAAGCACTCAGAAAAGTTCACTTATCTTAAGGTCACATGGACAGTAAGAGACAGAATTCGGACTCAGCTCCATGTCTTTTTAGCCCATTTCTTGGCACCACACTCCCCGGGGCAGGCAGTGGTCGAGGGCCTCTGTCCACAGAACCAGCTCCAAATCACCCAACTGTTTGGAACAAAACGAAGCCTAGAATTCATAGCTTCTAATTCCCAGTCTCCTTTTATTATCTTTGTTTTACTCACTCAAACTTTTTAAATCAAATGATATGTCCTCTGAAGTTAAAGTATCAGTAAAAAGCAAGAGTATCGTAATTTTGCAAAAGAGGAAATATGTGTACACATGCAAAATATTTTATCTTGTGTCTAAAATAGGAAGGATATTGCATCAACCCCTTTTGCAGGGGGTGGATGGTTTTCTGGGGGTTAGTTCATAGAGGTGAAGTATTATGAACTTGATTTAATTAAACAAAAATATGTATTGAGGACTGCGATGTGCTCACAGATATACTTGGTATCAATAGGTGAGATGTCAAAGCAATAAGACTTATAATCTCTAGACCTGCAAAATGTCCGTGGTCTAATTTGAGCGAGATAAGGCTAACAATGATCTTAGAGTGAGCCAGGGCTAATAATGGTGAAAAATATAAGACAAATCATATGCATAATAGTATAGATGGGTGGTATTGGAGCAATGGAGGGAAAATAACGCTGAGGGGAGGTACTAAGAGGAATAGGACACACTGTAGAAGTAAGACTGATGCATAAGCTGAAGGTGGACACAGCAGAGCTATTCTGGCTTCTATGTGGTATCAAAAGAGGGATGGAGGGAAGGATAGATACATATTTCAGTATTAATCTATTGGGTAACATGAATGTGAACTATACAAGGGTAAGAACGTGGTGATCTGCAATGCAATGACTAAAAAAATCCTTTTAATTTCACAATTCTTGATTGACGGTGGTGGCCATGTCTTAATCATCTGTGAACTACAGTGCTGAGCATGGCTTGGTGTGGGGCAGCTGAATGAAAATGAATCTCTTTCCTCATCCCTACTCAGTATATATGTAGATAGATAGATGATAGATAGATAGATAGATAGATAGATAGATAGATTTCAGAAAGTTACAGTGTTGCATTTGGAGAACCTAACTTTCTAACAGCTTAGAAGAGGCCCTTGTAAGATTCCTCAGGCAATTCTCATTGTCTGTTGGTTTTCAGGTTAAGGTAGCTTGTGTATGCGGGCAGGTGGAATATTTGTCCCCAGGAGGTGAAGGCTGCTAATGGGTACACAGTCATCGCAGGCCGTGGGCCTGGATGCATGACAGGCCGGCCACAGTAATCATTTCTCCTCTGAGAATCACTCGGAGAGCCACCCACTGGGAAGCGCCCCTTCAGCCGAGAAGTATTGCCAAGTATCCTTTCAAGTAGCCAAGAGAAGCCCGCCGCTGCCTTTTGCACGTGGGGACAGTAGCGGTGTGCAATGTTTTGCATCCTTTTCAAAATGGTAATCTAAAAGAGATTACTGTTGCCCAGCTGGTGTCGCTCAGTGGTTGAGCATCAACCTATGAACTAGGAGGTCACAGTTCGATTCCCGGTCAGGACACATGCCTAGGTTGCGGGCTCGGTCCCCAGTGTGGGGCACGCAAGAGGCAGACAGTCAATGATTCTCTCTCATCATTGATGTTTCTATGTTTCTCTCCCACTCCCTTCCTCTCTGAAATCAATAAAAATATATTAAAAAAATAAAATAATTAAAAAAGATTACTATCAGCTTGGAGTTTGTGCATTCTAACCAGAACCCATTATATACTAGTGTTAATAATGACACCTTACAGCCAGTTGTGCGTTGTACTTACACGCTTCTACTTAACCAATCCTTCACAAATAATACTGTTTATATACATTCAGTTGATAATAGAACTTTTGATAGCATTCATAGACTCCTCTTATGTTCTTATTTTTCCTTTTGACAGGTGGACCATCCCACATACATGTGCTGTGTTTTCTTTACAGTTTTGTTTTTATCATCCTCCCTGGCCCCCCTTCCCATTCCTCTTCTCAACCTTTACTAGTGTCATCATATCACAGAGATGCGGGTGAACTGTAATAAGTGTCACTCTGACATAGGCCCCTTTGGTTTGGCCCCGTGGTTAAGTTTCTTTCTCTGGGCACATTTTTCACGTTCCTCTTTTTCTGTCATTAATTATTTTATCTGTGGCAAAACCTTCTCTTCAGCTAACCCCAGGGTTAAGAAATTCTTGTTCCAAGTATATGTCTCAATGTCAAGATTTTAGCAACTACTCTCCTACCTCTTTTCCCCCTCCCCCACTGAAGAATTATGAGCTAAACTGGACCGAAGCAGAGACTTTAGGAAGAAGTTAGAAGGAAAATGTCTTGTCTGCTTAACCACTCCTACTCCACCCTTACAACTTACTTCAGAATCTGTGTGGAGAGAAATACCACTAAATCTAACCAATTTTGACTTCTAAAGTCAGGATATTTGAAACTCAAACTTTTAGAATAAAATAGTTTTATATTTATGTTTTAATTCACCAAAGTGTTATTAGGAGCTAAGATTTGATCTCATTCCTGGGAAGTGTACTAACAAAACAGCAACATCAGCTGTGCAAAGCAGGCTAACACAGCATAGGTGAGAGAGCCTGTGGGTAAAGAGAAATGGAACTCTGTGTTTTAAACTTTCACTTTTCATAGACCAATGGAGAAAGTTTATAGTTTAAAAACATGAAATAAAAGTGAACATTTCTCCTCTTAGCTACCAATTTGATTGCATATGTCTTGTGTATGTATTTGTTTTATCAACTATCATCAAAATTCCTAGTAGTTGCCTAGTACCTTATAAGTCTTTTCCCATTAGTCATTTCACTTGGTAATGAATCATCTATTCAAATTGAATAGAAATAGTTCTTATTTGAGCACTATGGTGACCTATGTGGCTTTTTTAAATATTGTACCTGTTCTGTGTGTTTTTCAGGTTCCTGAGTTTATTGAAGAGGAAGGAAAAGAAGTGGTTTCACCTTTGGGAGTGCTGTCTTCGCACTGGCTGCCCCCGGGCCTGGGGTTGCATCATGACCCCATAGATCCCGTGAAGTTCAAGGTGTTTTCTGGAGCAGCCTAGTCCTGCTCTGCCTGGAGCCAAGAGTCTCTGCTGTGGGTTTCATGCTGCAGCGGGGACCATGGCAGCCTCCAGGACGGCCTCTCGGTCTCCGCGGGACATTGCCAACGTGATGCAGAGGCTGCAGGGTAAGGCACAGAAGCGGCCCTCGTTTTCGGGCTTTTGTTGTTTCTGCGTTTTCAATATCCGTTTATCTCAGAACTTTTCAAGGCGCTTGCATTTTTATTCAATTTTATGAAATCATAACAAGGAATAGCAAAATGTCTTTCATCCCAGTGTTTTCAAACGAGTCGATGCTACTTCAAGATTCTGTCTTCTTTATGTAGCAAAAAGACAAAGTTCTTATGTTGATTTTGCATCTGCGTTTGTGTGGCCTTAGTAATGGTTATTGGTGTCCAGTGGGAGTTCAGAGTTGTAGCAAACTCTCCTTCAATAACAAATGGCAACACAGCTCCGTGACAGCGCCCCAGAAGGGGTCGTGACAGTGGTAACAAATAACTAGATGCTATTGTCTGATAAGTAAACCAGTGGCTTACTTATCCCAACAGGAAAGCCCTTAGAGACATAGAAAGTCTTTAAGAAAAATGGGGCAAAGAGGCCCAAAGGGGTGCTGAGATCAGTGGTTAGTGGCAGCCTGTGGACTGGAACCGCTCCCACCAGTGTTCTTTCTCTTTGAGAACAAGGTGCTCTTTGCAAGGGAATCAACAGTCAAACGTTATGGCAGCTCATAAACGAGTTCCTATTTGTGAATTTTCTTTCAACATGTATACTCCTTGAGCCATAAAAATCATCATCATCTATAGATATAAGACTGCTTCCCTGTACAATTCCCATTCTACCTCTCCCAGGCTTCAAACGCACGTTCTTAGGATATAAAAATATCCAACGTTAGCAGGGATTTGCTCTAGTCTTTGTCCAACAATGTTATAGGTTGGCCTTCTGGTTTTCTAGAATTTCCAGCAAGTGATCAGTGTGGCTTTGCACCATGGGCATCATATTAATCTGTCATAACTCCACTTCCCTGGCTTGCAGTGGACTTGATGTGCACAGCATTAATTTTCAGTTAAGCACGCTTGACCTTTCAAATACAGACTAAATGCTTAAGTCTGGATATTTATGGCCCGGAACATGCTCCCAGCTTTAGAAAATCAGGTCATGAGTGAAACTGGCAGTTTCCCCACCCGACCAGAAACCACCAATTAGAAGCTCCCCTTGTCACGTGGTCCCCAAACAGATCTCTGTTGAGTATGTGGGCATAGACTTCCTCCATAGTCTGAACAGACCTCTGACTGGGTCTGCCCAGTGCCAGGGATCTCCAGGGAAAATTGTATGTCTGCTTGGGGAGGTGGAGCACTGAATTTGGAGTTCCATGCCTCTGTCTTGTCTTGGCTGTTTGCCAGGGTGTTAATTACTGAACCATTCTGTGCATTTGGTGTCTCAGTGACCTCATCTGCGAAGTAATGGAAAGGAAACCTACAGGTCTCCTACAAACTATGGGGGAAGGTAATTAGGTAATAAAGCAGATTTTCCTTTGAGTGCATTAAATGGGAAAGTTCTCTGGATGCGATTGGCAATAAAGGGAAATTATAAAGAGTAAATTTGAAAATAATTCAGAATTGGCTTATGATCCTACAGACATTTTATTCTTATTTTGGTTTGACAACTCTTTTAAGGTTATGGTTAAGGGTGAGAGGAGAGAGAAGAGTACTGATGTTTAGCTTGGTTTTTTTAAATATATTTTTTAAATGTTTGAATGTAATTTATTTATTTATTCTTTATTGTTTAAAGTATTACATATGAATCCTTTTTCCCCCATTGACTTCTCCCACTCGTCCCCCCCCAGTACATGCCCTCACCCCCAACCCCCTACTGACTGTGTCCATGAGTTACACTCATATGCATGCATATAAGTACTTTGGTTCATCTCTCTCCCTCTCTTCCCCCTCTCTGCGCCTTCCCTCTGAGGTTGGATGGTCTGTTTGATGCTTCTATGCCTCTGGATCTATTTTAGTTCATCAGTTTATGTTGTTTATTATATTCCACATATGAGTGAGATCATGTGATATTTATCTTTCTCCGACTGGCTTATTTCGCTTAGTATAATGCTCTCCAGGTCCATCCATGCTGTTGCAAATAGTAAGACTTCTTTCTTTTTTACAGCAGCATAGTATTCCATTGTGTAGATGCACCACAGTTTTTTAATCCACTCATCTTCTGATGGGCACTTAGGCTGTTTCCAAATCTTAGCTATTGTAAATTGTGCTGCTATGAACCTAGGGGTGCATTTATCCTTTCTGATTGGTGTTTCTGGTTTCTTGGGGGGAAAAAGAAAGTGGGATCACTGGGTTGAAAAATTAAAATATTTTTTGTGGTGGCTATATAAGTGGTTTTTCTTAAGATGTGTGTGGAATGGGGGAAAGCATTGGAGGCCCCCCCCCCCATCCTTCACCTGTGACAATGGATGTCCTATTTAACATCTATGCACTTAGGGACCCCACTTGCAAAATGTGGACTGGCCCTCTCGGGATTGTTGTCAAGCTCAGTGAGATGATAGATGAAGGTGCTTTGAAAACTATAAATACTGTGATGTGGTGAACTGTTGCAATAGCCATGGAAGAAAATTGCATGAGAAAGCAAAGGCCTGATCATTTGTCGCAATTTTTTCAGATTTGGAGAGGATTTATAATGGTTTTATATATTCTGTGCTGTATAAAACTAGTAATTTTATTACATAGTGAGATGACTACACTTACTATATATTTTTTTCCTTTCTAGTCAAAGAAAGCGTTACAACATGTCATAAGGGTACCTGACAAATTTAGAGCAATAAACCTAGCAGTTTAGGAAGAGATGAGATTTCTGAGCACTAGACAGTTATCATTAGCTCTTAGCATCAACTACTTCATTTGTATATACATAGATATAGATATAGATATATATAGATATCTATCTATATAAAAGTCTAATATGCAAAGTATCCCTTCGGGAGTTCGATTGCTTGCTATGACGTGCGCTGACCACCAGGGGGTGGCACATAATGAAGGAGGCCCTGGCTGGCAGCCGGCAACCACTAGGGACCCTACCCGTGCACGAATTTCGTGCACTAGGCCTCTAGTATAGATATATGTGTATATCTATATATACACATATATCTATATCTATATCTATATCTATATCTATATCTATTACTAATGGTTATAAAATGAAAGGTCTTGCGGCCACATCTAGCCTGACCTGCATCAGTGGAAACAAAATGAACCTTGGAAGTGAAGGGGCCTGCAGATCTGTCTGCTCGCCTATTGATCTGCTGGGTGAATTCCGCTGATTCAGCTGGCGAGGGACATGTCCCCTCCTGTGTTCAGCTCTCACTGTGTGGCTCACTGATGTTTTGAGCCCAAGCAAGAGTCAACGTCCCAGACAGAGAAGACCAGCTTCTGTCAAGGGTGTTTAGTGACCAAGTTCCTCATAAATGGAGGGTGGGCAATATTGCCAAGATCCATGGTCGGCAAACTGCGGCTCGCGAGCCACATGCAGCTCTTTGGCCCCTTGAGTGTGGCTCTTCCTAAGCCTTAGGAGTACCCTAATTAAGTTAATAACAATGTACCTACCTATATAGTTTAAGTTTAAAAAATTTGGCTCTCAAAAGAAATTTCAATCGTTGTACTGTTGATATTTGGCTCTGTTGACTAATGAGTTTGCCGACCACTGGCCCAGATAATTAAGAAACATGAAGAAATTTTTTTGAGGAAAAATACTTTTCTATTAACCTAAATAGAACTAGAGTTGCTATTTTCAAAGTTCAAATCCGTAAGAGCATTCTTCTAGAATCTGCATTCCCCCCTCCGCCCCCCTTTTTTGGGCCTGGATAGACAATCTGAGGAACAAATGCCTTTCCGCATCTTGGGTTTTATTACCATATCAGATCCATGTATAACCAACAAAAAGCATGTAGCTTTGAATAGTTGCAACTTGGCTTTCCTCTCTTGCTTATTTAGTTTATAACCATAATATTTGGCTGTTTTATGCTTTTAATTTTTATTTCTAGTGCAAGAAGATTGAAGTGCACACACAGATTGCCACATCATTTAGCTGCTACTGTAGTCATTCAGTATTTCACCTTTGCCAATATTTGTGCTTGTCTGAGCCTCGTGTTTGAGGCTGGGATCCTGAATTATGGATGAGCAGACAGACTGCAATGCGGGGTTTCATTTGATCTTAAGAGTAATGACTGTTTTCTGTAACTTTCATCAATTTAAATACAACCTTAAAAGCAAATACCGGACAAAAAGTATAATACAGGGGTATTCAAATGTTAAAAGCAAATAATTAGTATATACATTTTCTGCTCTTAACGACTATGGGGATCAGTTTAGCAGGTGGCTTGTGGAGACACTTTCCTTTATAGTTACACCTCAAAAAATAAATGTCTAAACTCTCCAGGTTTTCAATTTCTTGAAGATAATAATAAGAGTTTAGCCTCTTTGTAATTTTTCATAGTGCTTCTGACACAATGTTTACTTAATAAAATTTGTTGGCTGACTTTTATTACATTCATTTTTTCATTTGAAGATAATCTACTAAACTTTAAGGATTTTTAATTAATGTATCCATGTTGACTATTGTAAAATAAGGGGCATCAATGTAGTTTTATAGAGCAGGTGGTAAATTCCAGAGAAGATTCAAATGGGCAGGCTCAGGTGTCATACAGAGGTCAATTCAATCAAAAAGTTGGATAACTGACTACAAGGTCAAACTTTGATTTTTAAAACTTGTGAGTAAATTCAAAGAGAAACAAATGAGAAAAAAAGATAAACATTTACTCTTGGAGACATGCCTATGAAGTTTGCTAGCTGTTCAGTAAAAAATAATCATGGCCTCCTTCTAAAATATTTAAATGTTTTTGGTTTACTATAATATTTATTATAAATCTATTACACTGTGAAAGAAAACCTCAGAGTACCAAAAATGTTGACTGAAAAATAGAATAAACAGTAATAAATAAATAATGAAAATGCAATTTTTTAAAAATTTAATATCAAGTAAGCATGGGGAAAGGAATAGTTTCCCATCTTGTGAAGATACTAATTTTTTATAGTTTCTTGAGAGACGCAGTTTTATACTTTATTACTCTGATTTAATCCCTCTTCTTATTAAGTCACAAAACAATGACAAAAATCCATTTATTGTATTGAGGCTGAAATTCTCCTTTGGGTTTAATTTCTTTCCACAATGAATGTTGTATGATCTTATCTTGAATTTAAATAGAATACAATTTTCAGCATATAACAATGAGCATTTCTTTATATTTTGGAACATAGGTTAAATAAATAGTTGATGAATAAATGGATCAATTGTGCCCCCTAAATTAATGAATTGAAAATAAAATTGGTCAAGGCATGTAAAGGCAAAGAAAGAAACCAGTTAAATTGGATCCTACTTTGAAGATATATTTTTTTCCTGAATTTTTTAAAATTAAAATTAGTTTTTGACCATCAAGTTACTTCAAGGACACATATTCTACCTGAATGGGTGACTATGTTAACCTCTCAGGCATGTGTGTTGTTTTTGTAACTATAATGCTTTAAATCCTAAAGGTCTGTTACATTTTCATATTACTTTTTTCATATTACTTTTTAATGTATTAAGGAGCTCACATTTGTCTAATGCCCTATCCTCCAAGTCTTTCTGTTTGCAGAGCCATATTATCCATTATGCACTATGCTGGACAAAGTGCCTGAGGCCTTCTGGATCTTCAAGGGTCTGCAAAAATACTGGCTGTCAAACAGAAAGGGAAACTGCTAAATCCAAATTAACAAACATTTACAAATACTAAAATTATGTCACTGCTAAATCCAAATTAACAAACATTTACAAATACTAAAATTATGTCAATTAGTCACATGTAAATCAATTCAGTTCAAAAATTACATATGTATAAATGTATTTCATATGGGGTATGGGTTCCCTTTGTTGCACTTGATACAGTGTGGGGCAGGCCTTTAAAAGTGGGAGGGTCTAGGGCTTACAAAGAAAAGAGAAAGCATTCCCACGCATTGCCTCCAAATTAATTACTTTTAGCAGACACTTTAATTTTGTTTCTCCCATGGTAAAAACCTTCCTTGACTCTTGACATCTCCATGAAAGTCCCAACTTCTTGGCTCGGCTTCCCTATTCTAACTCCATCTTAATTGTCCAGCATTTGTCTCCTCTAGCTCCAACCAGATATCTGCCAAATGGCACGACTTGCAATATCCTGAAGGTGCCCTGACTCTTCTGTTTCCTCCTGGAGCACTTCCAGGACTAAGCTCTATTGACTGCTTCTAAAACTCAACCTATCTTCAAGGCCAAACTCAAGACCCATCTCCAAAGCTTCCTCAACAAAAGCTTTCTCAGGGATAAAATCAGAAATTCTCTCTTCTCTGTCTAAATTCCTTTAGCACTTGTAGCACTGTTATGCAATCTGACATTGCTGTGCATTATGTGACATCGCCGTGTCTAATCCACCCGCTCCAAGTACAGAGTGGCAGGAATTGGGTCAAATTCACATCAGTGCCCTGCACATTGACCAACATGCTACACTTCCTAATGGGGATGCTTCATAAGTACTTGTTAAGTGACTATCATATATCTAATATCATATAGATAGTCAGTGGTGGAAACAGGGAGACCAGGAGAGAGGTAAGTTTGGTAAGAGAGGTAAGAGTGACTTGGACTAGATTTTAAATAGTGGCTAGGGATAGAAGTGGTAAAAACCTAGATAGATGTTTTAAAGTAAAACCAAAATAATTTGCTGATGGACAGGGTGTGGGGTGTGAGAGAGAGGGATGGAAGTTGTCCCCTCATTTTTCATTTTGAAATGAGGAAAAACAAAAGACTGTTGGGGAATATATTGAGGAGGAAAATCAAGGGGTTGTTTTTTGGGGTTTGATTTTGTTTTGTACATGTTATATTTTAGATGCCTGATGACATCCAAACGTCCAAGAAGGTAGTCGAGTCTATATGACTCTAGAGATCAAAGGAGAGGGCACAGCTGGAGAAGACATCTGGGAATCATAAGCACACAGATAGTCTTTAAGGCTATGGACTTGGTTGACACCACCCAGGGAACAAGGACAGAAAGAAAAGAGAGGAGGTTTGAGAAGCAGAGCATCCAACATTAGGGGTGGAAGAGTGAGGAGAGAGAGTCCCACATGTGAGACTGAGAAGCTGCAGCCGAGGTGGGAAAAAGAAGAGAGAAGGGAGATCTGGAACCCAAGGGAAGAAAGTGTTCTAGGAGGAATGATAAATTGTATTAATGCTAATGTTTTCATATGTTCATGTTTCTAAGGTTTATAGTATATAAGTATCGTATAAATCAATGAATAAATAAATAAATAAATAAATAAATAAATAGCAGGCCTGAGTAGGTGCAAGTACATGCGTATATAGTTCAAAATCATTTTGGGAAGAATGAAAGGATAGTCTTGTGCATTGCCAATAAAGAGTTGCAAGGTTACCTGACCAGTGTGGCTCAGTGGTTGAGTGTCGACCTATGAATCAGGAGGTCAGGGCATTTGCCTGGATTGTGGGCTCCATCCCTAGTGTGGGGTGAGCAGGAGGCAGCTAATCAATGATTCTCTCTTATCATTGATGTTTCTATCTCTCTCTCCCTCTCCCTTCCCTCTCTAAAATCAAGTAAAAAATACATTTTTAAATATATTTTTATTGATTAAATATATATATTAAAATATATTTTTAAATTGATTTTAGAGAGGAAGGGAGAGGGATAGAGAGATAGAAACATCAATGATGAGAGAGAATCATGGATCAGCTGCCTCCTGCACGCCCCCCACTGGGGATCGAGCCCGCAACACAGGCATGTGCCCTTGGCCGGAATTGAACCTGGGACCCTTCAGTCCGCAGGCTGATGCTCTATCCACTGAGCAAAACTGGCTAGGGCAAAAAATATATATTTTTAAAGTGGAGTATTTGTCTTCACTTAACTCTTTAAAAAAAAGAGTTGCAAAGTTCTTGGAAGTTACTTGGATAAGAGAAGTATCTTAAGAATGTATTACATATAATTCTGTACTTTCTGTAGAACCCAATCAAAAATGTATCCTAAGAATAAAAGGCCTCTCACTCAGACCCTCATCAATTCTCCATTCTTGTGGAGTTGGGATCCCTCGCTGTGACCTGACAGATGGTCCTCCTGAGAATGGTGCTCCCGGTGATGTCATTTGACAGCTGTGTGTGACTTGCATCTCAGTGCCTTCCTTCCTTGTGCACCTCCTTCCCTCATAAATCTTCACCTGCACCCCTTGACATTATTATTAGATTCTTTTCACACAACAAAGTAATACTTATGGGAAATATTTATGGAGTCAGTGTCATCTATTTTCATTGCTTTGATCTGTGTTTAATTAGGTCACAGTTTCTAGAAAAGAAAATGGGAAATATGACAGTATAGGTGTTTGGATACCTGAAACATTGAGGACTCTGGGATTCCTCTCCATCAAGACTAGGATTAGACCCTTCTCAAAAGCACTATAACTGGAAACTACATTTGCATTTAGGAAAATATTTCACTGAGCTGGTAGCTATTTAACCTTTCCTGTGTTGAGAAAGACCTGAGGCCTTGGGTTAGCCTCTGTAAGAGGGAAGAAGACCACACAGGTGCCCATGAACTTCAGAGTTCCAGTAATGTGTGATTTAGGTTAATATTCACCTATAATGGGGAAAAATACTAGACTTTAAGTTTCATGTGATATATCCCTCGGATACCTTAAGAACCCTAGAAAACCAATTCACATCCCAGGTTATTATTTTTCTCTTTTGTTTTATTTCTAATTGTGGCTGATGAGGATATTGAAACACCTTTTTTTGTGTGGCATTCATACCCAAATACATAGCTTCTAAATGTTGTATGATGTTCTGTAATTTTAATTAAGCACTTATTAATCTTAAGTACTCAGTTATGTACTTGTTTACATAGTTAAGAAGTCATCATGTAAGAATATATATGAAACTTTGCCATATTACTAAGGATGGGCAAATTATAATTTTCTATTTGTTTCTACTCAAATAAATGAATGGAACTATCTGGGAGAAAAATAAATTGGCTGCTGCCTCAAACAGAGTCAGGATCAAGTGATTTATATAACATTTTGAAATCCTTGGATATAGTAAAGTTTGCTTCAGTATTTTTAAAATGGTTTCTATGGTAACATGTTCTTTTTTCCCCATTGTTCACAATGACCTCTTGGATTAAAAACAAACAATTCCTTCCTCTACTGATATTAATCTTTCATGTTTAGTAAACACTGGTCTCCACCCACATTTAAAAAATATAGTTACCACGAATTGTACAACTATCCTCCATTCTTTTGCTTCCTTTCTCCTCAAATGTCACCAACATTGTTCACGTGGCACTTTGAATCCCTTTTATCTATTTATTCTTTATTATACTGTTGACTTTTTTACTGAATTGGGGAGAATTTTGTGATTTCCAAGGACTTATGGGGTTTCTTTTGTTGTTGTTGGTGATGTACTTACTATTTTATGAGCCATACATTCATTTTGCCAAGAAATACACTAATTACATATTCATAGCCTACATCTTCAGCTTCTTTACTTTTCTGAGGCTTCTCACAGATTATCTCATTTTATCCAATTGTGGTTGATGTAATTATTGCTTCAATATTGAACAGAAAAATGTGGAATTTTTGCCCAGAAACCTGGGAGTTAAAACTAGCCTGTACCCTCAATATTGTAATGAGTGATCTTTCAAAACAGAACTCCCACTTTATCCCCTTTTCCTATCACAGTGACTCATCCCAACCTTCAAGATAAACTCATTATGCAAAGAGGATTTTTATTATCTCGCTCCTATTAATCTTCCTTCCTAATCACCCTTCCTAGATTATGGTGTTCCAGGTTTAGTTCCCTAATCTAACTTTGATCTCACTTCCCCTTCTTTGCACGTTCTGGCCCCTAGGCCCCACCCCTGTCCTTTCTGTTTTATTTACCTGGGCTTCTACTCAGGCTCCAGGAAACATTGTGTTCTCTGCGAAGCCTTTCCCAGTATCACCAGCCAAACTGAAAGGCCCCCTCCTTTGCACTCTATTTCAACATGCTTCTATTAAAGTATTAATTACATCAGTCTGTAGTTTGGGTTTGTTTTTCTGTGTGTCCTATTAGGATCTTGAGGGCAAAGGTCTTGTCTTATTCAACTTTGGATATCCAGTCCTGACTGAACAAAAACCTGACATTTAGTTGATGCTCAGATCATTCAGTCGTGTACTCTGACATTTAACAAGTATTTTTGGAGCATCTGTGTCCAAGTCCTCTGACTACAGATATAAACATGATTGATATACAGAGTTGCCATCCTCCTGGGACTGGAGGGACATGATAATTAACAAGGAGTTTATGAACTGGGTGATAGATATGATGATGGGTAAATATAAGTTGGATGAATAAATTAAATTTCCACAAAAACATGCAGTTGTAATTAAGTAAATTGACCAGGGTAGCAGACCATTCAATGGTCTAAATTATTTTCATGTAGTCTTTTACTCTGCCTGAGTTGAAAACACCTTACCCTTAAAAGCCCAGATCCCACCCAGCTGGTATGGCTCAGTGGTTGAACATTGACCTATGAACCAGGAGGTCACGGTTCAATTCCCGGTCAGGGCACATGCCAGGGTTGTGGGTTCGATCTCCATTGTGGGATGTGCAGGAGGCAGCCAATCAATGATTCTCTCTCATCATTGATATTTCACTCTCTCTCTCCCTTCCTCTCTGAAATTTTTTTTAAAAAAAAGTATGCATATATTTTTTTAAAAAGCCCAGATCCTTAGTTTTATATGAGATAGTTGTTTAGATTGGAAGAGGACTTACACTTCATAATTTAATGTTTTTATTTTGCAGTGAAATACAGTCCTGTAGCAGTGAAGTGAAAAGCCAAGGTTATAGGTGGATATTTGAGGAACTACAATCTCTGAGAGAATTGAAGTCTAACTTGATATTCATGCATTAGTGCATGTTCCTTCAAGGCTATTCTTTTGTGTATTTGCTAATGATCTCTGGATAATTATGGGTGTGAGGCAAGATTGGCTACATAATTTTCAGGGCCAACCACAAAGTGAAAATATGAGCCCCTGTTTAATACTTGTTAAGGGTAATTAACATGCAGCAGAGCATTAGGCCAGGTGTGGGGCCCATCTGAGCACAGCGCCATGTGCAATACTCAAGTCAGACACTTTTAGTTCTGCTCTGACTTGAAAAGCCAGCACTGGCAGGAGATGAGACTTTTGAGGACTTGGGCCCCTGAGGACTTTAGGGCCATCCAAAAAAGAAATTAAGAGGTGGGAAAGGGTGAAAAGGCAAAGAAGCCAAACGTCTAAGAGAGCCCATAGCTATTTCAAAATTGTATCTGGAATCAATGTTGCATAAAAGCAAGCAAGAGGAGGGGTCTTGCCATCCTCATGTCAACACTCCCCTGACCAGAGCACTAAGCTCGACCTTGAGTGCTGGAAGCCATTAGTCAACTGCCCCAGGAGTTCAGCACCAGGGGGCTTGGGAGTCTGCCCGTCACATACCACCTATCTTCCTGGGTTCAAAATAACTAATCACAAAAGTAAATTCATGGCCACTGGGTCTCATACAGTAATATTCTTTCTGGGTCTCATTCAATAAGAAACAGGTATTCTGAAGTCATTTTGCATTCAAATGTTGATAGTTTTTAATTTACATATTTATAGTAGGTAGATACCTATGTATAATGAATGCATGTTAAAAACTAATATAAAGCATGTTTAAATCAGACTGGAAACATGCTAATACAAATAGCACTCTTTAACACTTTCTATTTGGTTTTATATCTATTTTCTAAGAAATACGTGAGTCTCACTTTTGTGAAAACAATGGTTCATTTTCTAAATAATAACTTTCACCACTATAATAATAATCAGACAAACAATGAAGGAATGTTATTTCTGATATGTTTAAAGGTTTGTTTATTTTCTTCTGCTGCTACTTTGTACTTTTAAAACAATAGTTTTGTGATGTCACCTCTTGAAGATACTTTTATAACTTTACTATGATGATAGCAATGGTCACATAAAACTTCATAAAATATCTATAAATATTTGGAAGCAAGCTAGTTATATTAAAAATCCAACTTTGGCTATTTAATATTACCCATAAAAAGATCTGCATTTTTTAAGATTTTCTAGTTGACACAATGATTGAAATCTAAGTGTCCTGAAAGACTTAGAGAATCCCACAGTTTTTTACGAAAAAAATCTTAAAGATCAACTTGCCTAAGTCTGATTTTTTAAAATGAGTAATTTAGGGTAAATGATTAAAGATTAAATGACCTGTACAAAGTCATGTATTTAGTTAAGGCAAAATAAAACTAAAACCTAGATTATATGAAATTTTATGGAATTTTCTCCTCATGGTAAAATTATATGGCTCATTCATAAGCATTTACTTCTTAGCTCTGTTTTGAGTTGAAAAGCAAGGTTGATATTTGGTGTGTGCTTAGTTCATATAAAATTATGCACTTTGTATTTACCTCAAATTAGAGCACTTATTACAAATAATTGGAGCTGTTGAGGGCAGAGCCAATGTCTTTTTCTAAAGCAAAATATGGTAAATGTTCACTGAATATTTGTTGAATGGATATTAGATTTGTAAATTTACCTTCTTCAGTGTGCCTTTGAAGAGAGATAGAGATATAAAGTGAGCTCCAGAGAGAGAGAGAGAGAGAGAGAGAGAGAGAGAGAGATTTAGCTCATCACATTTTAACTGCTTCAGTAGAACTGTTGTGAAGTTTTCTCTATAGGTATTGCTAACTTGCTGTAGTCACTTGAACTAGTAAATAGTAACTATTAGGCTATAGCTTAAAATATAAGGCTGTTGCCCGGCCAGTGTGGCTCAGTGGTTGAGCGTTGATCTATGAACCAGGAGGTCATGGATTGATTCCCAGTCAGGGCACATACCAGGGTTGCAGGCTCAATCCCAAATAGGGGTTGTGCAGGAGGCAGCCAATCGATGATTCTCTGTCATCATTGATGTTTCCATCTCTCATTCCCTCTCCATTCCTTTCTGAAATCAATAAAAATATGTTTTTAATAAGCATATATACATATGTATACTTCCAGAGCATATATAAATATGTTTTTAATAAGCATATATACATATGTATACTTTCAGAGCGTGTGTGTATGTGTGTGTGTGTGTGTGTGTGTGTGTGTGTGTGTGTGTGTGTGTATCACTGTTCTCAAGGACTCTTTTTCTTCTGAAAACTTTGCCATACAAATGGCTAGTTTCTTTGCATTTGTGTGATCTGTTGTTTGTGAAATGCAGAATGAGTGACAGTTCAGCAGATATTTCATCCCCACGATAAATATAAATTGAACGCCTCCTATGTTCCAGAGATAATAGTATAAAACATACAGGAGCTAACTCTGAAACTCACCACCGTGTCCTGACCCTTCATAGCTAGTGACCAGGTTGGAACCAAGATTGAAGAACTTTGCAATGAGTCCCTGGACAGGGGACAGAGATGCTCTGGAAGTGGGTTGAGATCCCTCCTGAGCTAACGGCAGGCAGCCCCAGGCATCTCCCTGGCTGCTGCTGAGCTGGTGCTCTGGCTTGGGCACTGGCCCGTCCTCACATTCATTCTCAGGCCAGGTTACAGGAAGTAGGCCGCATTCTGACAGAACTGCCAATGAGCTCCCCCCGCTGCCACACCCCAGAGGAGCCCTTGGGTTGCAGACAACAAGCATGGCTCCTTCTCTCTAAGCATCGCCAAGCCACAGACGATGAAGATGGAGGGTTGAGGAATGCTCACATCCTTCCCCACAGTGCATCTCTGGTAACGTTAACCCACTTGTCATTCTACTAGGGAAAGTGGCTTCGTTCCATGTCTAAGACATCTAGGAATAGTAATTGTTAATTACTACTTTTCTGAACTTCATGTTTTAACTTTAGTTTGGGTAAGGTATCAACTAATTTAATAGCATACTCTGCTCATTTTAGTTAAAACCAAGCATTACTCTAGTCAATATATATAACTCCAATAATAATTACTTTAACATTTTATTTAGTTAGTTAGTTTTAGTTATTATTATTTTTAAGTATATTTTTATTGATTTCAGAGAGGAAGGGAGAGGGAGAGAGAGAGAGACATCAATGATGAGAATCACGGATCACTGCTTCCTGGTATATTTTTATTGATTTCAGAGAGGAAGGGAGAGGGAGAGAGAGAGAGACATCAATGATGAGAATCACGGATCAGCTGCTTCCTGCACACCCCCTACTGGGGATCGAGCCTGCAACTCAGGCCTGTGCCCTTGACTGGACTCAAATCTGGGACCTTTCAGTCTGTAGGCTGATGCTCATTCCACTGAGCCAAACTGGGTAGGGTAAAAAAAAAATTAAACTAGTAAAAGCACCAAGCCTTAATTGCAATCACAAAATTTTCTTTAAACATCTGCATTTAGAAAAGTAAAATGGTTCTTATGTCTTATGCTTACTTTTTCAGCCTCTTCTCACAGGGCCCAGAAGGATCCTGTTAAACCCTAAGTCAACCCTCATCCCTCCTCTGTTCAGCAGCACCTCCATGGCTCCCACCTCATTTAAGATCAAAGCCAAAGTCTTCATAGTGGCCCACAAAACCTGTACGTCTGATCCCCATCTCCTCTGAGGCCTTACCTATTACTTTCCCCTTGTCACTCTGCTCAAGCCCCACTGGCCTCCTACTTGTTCAAATCTCAGGTCTCTGCCTCAGGACCTTTGCACTTGCTTCCCCCAGCCTGGAATCTTCTCCCCTCAAATATTCACACAAATCTCTCACTTCTTTGGCCTCTACACAAATGTCCTCCTGTCAGTGCACCCTTTCCACTAGTTATTTATTTTTAATCCTTACCTGAGGATATATTTATTGATTTTTAGAGAGAGACGAAAAGAGAAAGAGATAGAAAATGAGAGAGAGAAACATCAATGTGAGAGAGAAACATCGGTTCATTGCCTCCCGTATGTGCCCAGACTGGTATCATCCCCTGACTGGGAATCAAACCCAAAACCTCTTTGGTGCTCAGGACGTCACTCCAACCAACTGAGCCAGCCAGTTGGGAAGCTTTCTGTACTTTAAGAAAAACTATCCCTCCAAACTATAGTGATGATTTTTAAGTGATAGTGAAAACTATCACTCCAAACTGTCAGTGAGATAAAACAAAAATATATTACATGGGTTTCTAAAATGTTCCCCACATGTAAATAGCTTAATTTTCCAAGGTTATCTAAATAATATGTTTCTTAAAGTTCAAGCAACTTCGGAAGATATATAGCGATAATCTCTCCAATACCACACATAAATAGATGAGAAGGATAGATAACGATAGATAGATACATACATAGGTAGATACATAGATAGATACATAGATTAGTAGATATTATTTTAGTGGATATCTTGCCAAGTTAGTACACGTTTCCCATTGCTATGGAATATTCTCAGAGGAAGTTGCTAACCTTTTTCTTCACATATGATTACACTAGCTAACCCGGAAAGAGAGCAGCTCTCCCGCCATCCACGTCTGACTTGAAAGGGCACTTGGAAAGGAGATTTGTGTCAGGAGCCGATGCCTCCTTTCTTTTGATTCCCATGGGGCTAAAGGCAGAGCATCAGTAACATGTCATTTAAAAAGACACAAACATGTTTGCAACATAACACCACCTGTGTTATAATAAAGCTGAATTTAGTCCTTGGATTGCAGAATATACCATTGAGAACAAGGAGGCAAGCCAAAACATATCTCCAGCTCCAGTGTAATATATAGGCAATTGGCTTTTCTTTTCCTGTCTCTTGAATCACCCAGACAGCTGCCTCAGCTCCCATTTTCATGCTGTGAGTGGGAGTGAAAAGCTGTGAGAAGTCATGAAAATAATAAGGGCCATGACGCCGAAGTCTTGCCTCATGTTCCCGGCCATGATTGCCAGTATTTCACCTGCACAGTAGTTACTTTGGTCTGAAATACACAGATCCTCTGCCCTGGCCAGCCCCTGCTGCTGCCTCTTCATTCTGACCTGTCTCATATTTACTCCTAGTGTGTTCCTCGGCTCATGGTTAGTGGCCACAAAAGGGACACCTCTCCCACTAAGTTAGCTCTTAGAGTAGGACTGGGTCTTTCTCTCCCTCCCTCCATTCCTTCCATACTTCTCTCTTCTCTCTTCTCTCTTCTCTCTTCTCTCTCTCTCTCTCTCTCTCTTTCTCTCTCTCTCTTGTAACTATGTAAAACTTGACAGGTATTAATAAAAAAATAAAACAACTCTGGGTCGGGTTTTAGATCATGAGAAATCTTTATATCCTACTTGTTCCAGAAAGGATTGAAAATAACAAAAATATATACAACCAGATGCTGTCTGTTTTTAAATGAGGAAGTGAATAACTTAGGCTGGAAGAAAGTATAGTGCTAATTAACATGCCTTCATTCTTCACTTCGATCCAAGTTTCACTCACACTGAGGGCTGAAGGAACTGGGAAGGTGGAGGAGTGGAGAGTGGGGAAGAGCCACTCATGGATGTTTCTAACTCTCTATCCCTCTCCCTTCCTCTCTGTAAAAAATCAATAAAATATATTAAAAAATATTTAAAATAAAAATAAAACAACTCTGGGTCGGGTTTCAGATCATGAGAAATCTTTATATCCTACTTGTTCCAAAAAGGATTGAAAATAACAAAAATATATACAACCAGATGCTGTCTGTTTTTAAATGAGGAAGTGAATAACTTAGGCTGGAAGAAAGTATAGTGCTAATTAACATGCCTTCATTCTTCACTTCGATCCAAGTTTCACTCACACTGAGGGCTGAAGGAACTGGGAAGGTGGAGGAGTGGAGAGTGGGGAAGAGCCACTCAGCTCCTTATCCCTAAGCTGTGGAGCACCAGCCTTGGGCATCTATTGAGGGGACATAAGCACTGGACCAAAATGAGTGGGAATCAAGGGGCAAGACAATCCAGGACAAGGAGTCTCTGGGTGGATAAACTGAAGCGGTAGGTGAACACAGATGTTTCCAAAGCATGTGTAGCCTTTTACACACAGCCCGTGACTGACCGTAAGGGGGCCGATATGGAATCAGTAAGGAAGAGATACGCCTCATTCGTCTTAGATGTTTTCACATTGCCTAATGCTTAGATTCATCATATGAACTGTTTCTCTCGGTGCTATTTAAATTCCATTCCTACTGAAACTATTACTAAATCTACTGACTCTCAAATCATTTCATGATTTATAACCTTTCCTATGGGTGTCGAAGGGGCCCCTCTGCCCATGGCCTGAACTTCATTTTTGCTCTTGTAGCCATTCAGCAGGGCTGTATCCTGCCTGGAACCTTTAAGGAAAGGAAAGAAATTACATCTTTATCCTGCCGTGGTTTTGTCATTGGGCTTAGGCAGCCATCTTCCACTTGCTTCATTTGCCCCTACCAGAGGTCTCAATGCATTGGTGGTTGAAAGTCAACCTTAACCTATTGGTTTGTCTAAAATGCATTGATTATCCCATGGTTAAGGATGAATACCCAGTTTATTCAGTTAACTCTGTGCCTAGTTGGGTCTACTATTGTCCATGGTCTTGACAAATGGCACCATCATCCATAAATAGTGTCTCTAGATTACAGCAAATGCTTTAGGCATTGAACTCCCTGAACTTCTACCGACATTCCTGCTTTTTGTATAAACAAGTGCTCCCTAGCTTAGTGTAAATTATTAGAATACTAGAGGCCCGTTGCAGGAAGATTCCTGCAAGAATAGGGCTTCCTGTGGCCATAGCGAAGCAGAGAAGGGAGCGAAACCCACTGAGGCGGGCTTTGCTCCCACCTCCACCGCCCACTTGCTTCCCTCTTGCCTCCGCCACCCCGCTTGCTTCTCTGCAGCTTTGCTCCCTTCTGCAGCACTTGGCTTCCTTCTACATTGTCTTCAGTCTTTGCTCGGCACCTGCGTATGCAAATTAACCGCCATCTTTGTTGGATTAATTTGCATACTCATCTGATTGGCTGGTGGGCATAGTGGAGTGACACCAATTTGCATGTTTCACTTTTATTAGTGTAGATACCCTATATTCAATTGAATGAACAAGGTTTCCTCACCTTAGACCACCTCAAACCACCTCAGATCAACAATGCCATTTCCATTTCCAAGTTCTCTTTGGTGTCTTAGATCTGGAAGGTGATCTTCTGAGATTGTCTTATTATAGGCTTGCTATTGTAATACAGTACAAATGCATGAGAAGGATCATAGCATAGTTTCTTTCAAGAAGAGAGAAAAACTATTTGTTATACCCTTACTGGGCATCTAGATCCTTACTGAAATACCATTTTTACCATGGGTATAGTTAAGTAAGAGCTTTTAAATTTCACAGTGCATAAATTCATTTTTAAAATTTCTGAGAACTACACAGATTACAAATTTTTCTTTATGAAATAAAGAACCATCTAGAGGAAAACTCCTCCAGTGATTCCAACTTCTTCCCATCTCTGAGTTTCTCTAAACATCAAGAATTTAGATTGCCTGAGGGCAAAGCCAAGAAGAAAGAGGCAACTGATCCTAGGAGATGGAGCTAAAAGATTGTCATTACTTAGAAGAAAAATACAGAGGCAGATTTTCAACAGATCCGTTTGTTTCTTTTTTGAATTATCTGCCAGCAAAATAACACCTCTGCTATAAGGGAGAAAAGCTACCATCGCTTCTACCTGGTCATGAACCATCCTAAAATTCTGCATCCAATTCTCTGTATAAGATAAAAGAGACACAAAAGACATTTTTGTTTATTGTTGTTGTTTTTTAATTAAGAAACATTTTTATCATAATTATCATCATTTACTAGCCTTTTAAATAAAAATTATTACATAGATGGTGCATTTTATACTCCTGTGTCTAAAAGAAAGCTATACAAAGGTGAGATCTGTTTGAACTATCATTTCCTTCTTACCTAGGTAGTGACAGCTGTTCCTTTAGCCTCGCCATCTGTTGTCTTGTTTTGTCACCTCTTCTATGGTTTTTTGCCAAATCAAATCTATTCTCTTATTGTTAAACTGTTTATTTTTGTTACTATATGTGAAGTTTCAGGGCTTGTCAAATGCTACTACATTTAATATATCGTCCAGTCCTGGCTCATACTAATGGGTTTTGCTGGCTTTTGCTGCTACTTGCTGAATCTTTTCAAATAAATGACAGAATCTTTTCAAGTCCCATGTTATTTTGGGGTTCAACCCAGCTAGTTACTCTTGATCATCATAGTAGTTCTTGTATCTCCACTTACCTTGTCTTCCACTTCTTACCAATGAGATATCATTCCACGTATTTAACACTCATCCGTTTACTAGTGGCACCTTATTAGAGTGCTTGCGTGTGATCTTCTACGCTATAGGACAGATAGACAGTTTCACGCTTGCCATTGCTTTTTTAAGATAAGCACACGGTAAAAGATATAGTGGTGTAAACAAAATATTATCTCTGAATACACTTGATTTAAGTGAGCATACCAATGGATTTTAATTTTTACCATAGACAAGCAGTAGAAATTTAGTTATACAAATGATCAGTTTTATAATCACTAGTTTGGGATTCTTACTAAAGAAATTGACCTAAGTCATGCAACTTTTTGTAGTTTATTCATTTTTATCTGCAAATTAAGAGAAAAACACTGAAGTATCTGGTCATGGTAGATATTGTCCAGAGCCCTAATTCCAAGATGCATGATGCATGCCATCTGATGTTTACAAATAAATTTACCTCCATGCGCTTAATGCAAAAACCTCATGTTGCTGAAAACTCAAATGTTTGTTGCTTTATTAAAATATCTGCAGCCTCCCAGAGTAGTGCATTTAAATAAAATCCATCACTTTATTTCAATTCAATAAAAATCCTCCATGACTTATTCCTTTTTTAATTTTACTTTTTTTTAGTTCTTTAATCTGAGTGTCACCCATGGAGGATTGCTCAGATGTCAAGAGAGGGAAGTAGGAGGAGTTCCAGAAAACCTGTGGTTGTATGATAACCTAATGATATCAGATAAGAAGATCCAAATAGGATTGGGAAAAAAATCTTCCTCTGTATTCCAAGCACTTATGAGAGCAATCCTCAATGATGTTTTCCTCGGCAGGCTCATAGAGCATTTATTAGCGGGTGGGTTCTCCAGTCAAAAATGTATGACAATTTGAGAGATTCATAAGGGCGTGGACCTAGTGCTTTAAATAAATTCAGAATGATGATTTTTCTTTCCTATGAATTTTTACTATTGAAATTATTAAAGAAATGGTAAACTTTCCTGGACTGTGTTGCCTGTTTATAAATGTCAGATGAACGTTGAAAATCACATCCCTATGTTGGCACTCATTTTTGTTTTGAATATGATGAAAGACAGAGAAGAGCCCTCTGATCTCTTACAAAAGAGAATGACATCATTTGAAATTACTAATTATTCTGCCCTTCTCTGTGACACAGATGAACAGCAGCAGAACATCTGGGTTAACAAAGACCAGCTAGATGAGAAATAATACTACTTATTATGTCATAAAATGCTTTTGTAGGTCAGTGTATCATCTGTCCGAAATAGACAAAGTATTGAACGAGTATGTATATGTTATTGTCACTCAGCCTATTGGATTCTCTTTCTGCATAACAAAAGCAGATTTACTCAAACTCCTGGAAGCCATTATTAACTATCAATAGTGATGAATAATTGCCACATTTTTTTCCTTTTGTGATCTATAAATAGTAAGCTTTCTTTTAACTCTACAAATTAAGAGTATACAATGTCCAAATTAAGAGTATGCTGTGTTATTTTGAAAATCCTGAAGCTGAAACCATATTTATTTTAAGAAGATATTGCTAACAGACCATTGAGTTTGTGAAAAAATGTCCAATGAGATTTAAGTAATTGAATTATATAAAGAAGAATGGTTTTAATATTTTAATGTGTATGTTCAGTTCCTGAATCTGAGCTCCAAGCATGAGCTTTTTCCTCCTGGAGCCCCAGGAAATATTTCCTCTCTCACCTTGTTTAGGTGTAATAAAAGGGCAGTATATTTGTTATCACTTTATCAACTCAGTGATTCTGCTACTAAATTAGAGAGAGCTCATGGATCAATTCTAGTCTCAGAAAAAAAATGGAGAAAAATCTATATATATAAAAGGCTAAGCGTCTGTCCTACCACCTCACCATCTGACTGGCCAGTAGGTATGATGCACACTGACCACCAGGGGGCAGATGCTCAATGCAGGAGCTTCTGAGCTGCACCCCGGAAGCACCCCGGAAACAGAGAGGACCACCAGGGAGCAGATGCTCAATGCAGGAGCTTCTGAGCTGCGGTGACTTGGCAGCGGCAGGTCTCCTGTGAAGCACTCCGGAAACAGAGAGGAGGGAGCCCAATTCCTCGCGGGGCCATGCGATTCCACCTTCAGGGTTATGTTATATCATGTAGTTATTGTTTATTTATTAATCAATTTATATATTATTTTCATGTACATTTTACTAATTTTCTTTCATCTCTGATCGCTCTATAGTAGAGAAAGAGCGAATAGCGATATTAAAATATTTTTCTAATTAATTTCCTTTCAATGTGCATGAGTCCATGCACCAGGACACTAGTATACATATAAAAGAATTGTCATCATATAAAAAAAAGATATTTAATACCATGCTTACCAAAGGGACTGTGAAAGAAAAAGGGAGTTCTTCTAAAGGAGAAAAGCTTTCTATTTGACTATTTTATCATTAGAAATGCATTCTACAATTGAGGGATAATTCCCACGGTCTCTGAAGTTTATGCTTACTCATTCTGAGAACATCAGGTATCTGGGCTACTGAATTAAACCCAATCCAACAGGTATTTATCTTGCATTTGTTCAACCATATAAATTTCATAAGGTAGAAAGTCTGAGGCAAAGAGGAAAATACCGTAGGGAGTTTTAGTGACTGTAAGATGCATGTCTCTTCTATTTTTAAAGATAAATTTACCTACACATGCTTCATAGGCCAACATCATGTTGCTCAAATCTCAAATGTCTGTTGGCTGTCTAAAATATCTAGAGCCCCTAGAGCTGTGCATGACAAAGAAATTCATCACTTCACATTCAATTTAAGAAAGATCATCCATGTCTTTAAAGATTTAAAGATGTGAAAAGTAGTTTCATTGAACCTTACTTTATCTATCAATTTGACATCCACATTTTTCTTGGGCATATGCACAAGAAAAAGTAGATTTATAGTTGTTAGTGTACAAAACACAGAGCTTATTCTTATATTATTATTTGTTAATTATTGTATTCTTATTATTAACCAGCTTTTGCACCCTCCATCCCCCCTCCCCCCCACTATGGAAGCACTCATGTTCACAGAGGTTGGGCACATTTTGTCTGTACCTTTGGAGAGAACCAGTCCTTTATGAAATAAGCCAGTGTTCTGGTAAGTTAGACTGTCTATAATGCCCAATTTACTTAAGGCTGTCAAATTCAACAGGAAGGAAAGATAATAGGGAGGAAGATCTCTTTTCAATTAATTTTTAAGATGGCATTAGTGAAACTATAAAAATCATGCTTCCTGTACCTGTCTCTTTCACTCTGCCTATATATCGCACTTACCTTGAGCCTAACTAAACATCTAATACTTCCAGTCACCACGTGGAGTGGAAGGCTTAAAGAAATAAGAGTAATTGAAGGAGACTTAAGTTTAAACTATAAACATAACATTTTTGAAATGAGAAAATAGTTTAAAAATATTTCATTATGGAAAGCTGACATTTAGATATACACTGAGTGGCCAGATTATTATGACCGGCCAGATTATTATGACCACCCCATCAGTACTTCATTGACACTTCCAAAAATACTGAATATTGAAAACTTCCTAAGCAA
>NW_005371441.1:3126359-3139735 GCF_000412655.1 Myotis brandtii | reverse complement strand
CAAGTAATTATTCTCTAAGGAAGTTCCAACCAAGGGACACAGATCAGAGGGGAACTCTCTTTTCTTAAAATTACCCTCTGCTCCAGTTACACCCTTTTGGGAAAGAAGCACAAGGCATAGTGAAGAAGCCTGTTGGATCAGCCCCAGGTTTGCTGCCTGGATAGCTTTGATTAGAGCAGCCAGCTCAGCCTCTTATCTCATTCCTATATCCAAGTCCCCAGTTTTACTCACGACATATCAGATATTTGAAGCATAAAAGCACAGAATTTTAGAATGGGATGGGACTGTAGCATCTTAAAGGTGAGGCAACAGTGGCCTTGAAGTTTGTAAAGCACGAACTCTGGGTTAGCTGCTACCAGCACATCCCCTTTATAAAGTTTTCAGAGTCCCCACTAGGGGCACATTTTCCCCCAACAGCTCAGTGAACAGATTTCTGTTCCAGTGTTTCTAAATTCGGGAAAGAATATATAGTTTCTAGCAAGAAAGTTTGGAGTAGCTTGCAGCAGTGTTTTTAAGTATTATGAAAGAAAAGCCATAGGTGATTGCTCATTTATTCTTCTCCTAACCATTTAATAAACTTGTACAATGCTCCTTGAGATAGGGTTGTCACTGAACACATGTGAAGAATTCACATCGATCAGAGCCTGCACAAGAAGGGTGGAGCTTGAAATGGGGGAGGGCATTCCAGGCCATGTGAACAACAAGCATATTGCTCTGTGAAACCGATTTGGCCAATGTGTCTGGGGCTTAGAGGATGAGATGTGGAATCAATGATGTACTTTAGAAAGTTCACGTTGAGATGTTAGGAGATATCCATTTAGGAGCTGTTGAGAAAGCAGTTTTGTCAAATAGGCTAGAGCTCAGGGGAGAATTCAAGGCTGAAAATCAATGTTTGTGATTCAGGATCAAATAGATGACATTTATCTGGATGAGATCTCCTAAAGGAAGATTGTTAGTAGAGAAGGCAGCGATCTTTGCTCACTTGATGCTCCCCAATATTTGTAGCAAAAGGAGAGAAGACACCAGGGGAGACTGTAAAGGAGGGTAAGAGAAAAACAAAAAACTGGAAAAGAGGATGATTTGGAATCCAAGCGAATAGAGGTTTAAGAATCTATATAATAAAAGCCTAAGCGACCATTACAGCAGAACGACCAGAACAACTGGTCACTATGATGCACACTGACCACCAGGGGGCAGATGCTCAATGCAGGAGCTGCCCCCTGGTGGTCAGTGTGCTCCCACAGAGGGAGCGCTGCTCAGCCAGAAGCCAGGCTCACGGCTGGCGAGTGCAGTGGCAGTGGTGGGAGCCTCTACCACCTCCATGGCAGTGCTAAGGAGTAGTGAGCTGAGCAGTAAGGAACAGCGAGCAGGAAGATGGTAAGGAGTGAGAGGTCCCAGACTGTGAGAGAGATGTCTGCCTGTTGGGGATCTGGCCTAAGCCTACAGGCGGACATCCCCCAAGGGGTCCTGGACTGTGAGAAGGTGCAGGCCAGGCCGAGGGACCCCACCCCCTACCCCCAGTGCACAAATTTCATGCATGGGACCTCTGGTGAGAACATAACTAGCAATGCTAATGTGCTGAGAGGTCATGTAGAGGTCAGGAGAACATTACCAAATGGAGGACCTTGATATTCTTCATGATAAAGTAATGATGTCAGATGACTTTCTGAATGTGCCTAGGAGGGCATATGCCACATTTAAAGAACAATGTAGTCAATGGGTGAAGGTGGGAATGCTTAAGATAGGTCAGGTACATCTTGTAATTTAGTTCAGCTGGAGCAAATGATGCATGTTAGCGGTTAGTGACAGACAAGTTAGGAAAGCCAGGACCATATGACAAAGGTATGATTAGTATTTTACACCTAGCAGGTGTCATACAGTATTTCTTTAAAGAGAAGTAATGATTTCTAGAACATATAGGAGGCTCATATTTTTGGGGGATTTGGGGTTTAATTATTATTTTTTGTGGTTAAAAGAAAATACATTTGTAATTATTATGAGAATAATTGTTTTTGCCTTTTAACACTGTGTAAAAACCATTTAATATACCTATATATAAAAATAGAATGTACCCAAGACAGTTTTTCTCAGTGGATAGAGCATCAACCTTGGGACTGAAGGGTCCTGGGTTCAATTCCTATCAAGGACATATACCTGGGTTGTGGGCTCAATCCCCAGTGTGGGGCGTGCAGGAGACAGCCGATCAATGACTCGCTCTCATCATTGATGTTTCTATCTCCCTCTCCCTCTCCCTTCCTCTCTGAAATCAATAAAAATATTTTTTTTAAAAAAATACATAATGTACTATGATCTACTTGGAATATTATCAGAAAAAAATGGATTTCCCTCCCCCATCAATTTCTTAACTTAAACATTTTCTTATTATTTGAGATGGTGATTTTTTTTTTCTTTATTGGTTAAGGTATTGCAAATGTGTCCTCGTCCCCCCATTAAATCAGGTTTCATCGATAGAACACAATTTACACAGTTATTGTAAAGAAATAAATATGTACTATGATCTACTTGGAATATTATCAGAAAAAAAATGGATTTGCCCCCCCCCATTCAATTCCTTAACTTAAACATTTTCTTATTATCTAAGATGTTGATTTTTTTAAATCAGGTTTCATCGATAGAACACAATTTACAAAGTTATTATAAAGAAATAAATAAAAAAAACTTAGGGGCAAATGTGTTCTGATTCTCTTGTTAAGCATGCTTTTATGTTGAGACTATAGTTTCAAACTAGCAAATAAACAAACAAGCTGGTGAAATATGAAAGATTGTGTTGAGATTTTTTCTAAATCTTTTATTTTACTTTAAGTAAATATTTCCAGTGGATAACTGTAATTCATGTTTAGTTAAGACAGGCACAGTGGCTTGTCACACTTTGCTGTCCCCTTAACGTCCCTCAGGATTGCACATGTGATTCTTGCTTGACCCAAAGTTGTCAAATATTCGTGGATGATGTGAATTAATGGATAAGTTGTTAACTGCAGACTTCTCAGACAAAACGTCCCCATTTGCTTCTATTTCTGTAGCTTTCAAATTGCAATTTATGTCCTGTACCTCTATCTGTTTAGACCCATTTATTACCCAAACTCATTTTCGTGATTGATTTTCTGTTAAGAGGATGAAATATTTTCACATTAGTGAATTTTTACTTAAAGCCTGTAAAAGATAAGAACTTAAAATAAATGAGAGTATATTGAATTTCCTGGTAGTTTCACATTAGTGAATTTTTACTTAAAGCCTGTAAAAGGTAAGAACTTAAAATAAATATTGAATTTCCTGGTAGAATGCTTTTATGTTGAGACTATAGTTTCAAACTAGCAAATAAACAAACAAGCTGGTGAAATATGAAAGATTGTGTTGAGATTTTTTCTAAATCTTTTATTTTACTTTAAGTAAATATTTCCAGTGGATAACTGTAATTCATGTTTAGTTAAGACAGCCACAGTGGCTTGTCACACTTTGCTGTCCCCCTAACGTCCCTCAGGATTGCACAAGTGATTCTTGCTTGACCCAAAGTTGTCAAATATTCATGGATGATGTGAATTAATGGATAAGTTGTTAACTGCAGACTTCTCAGACAAAACGTCCCCATTTGCTTCTATTTCTGTAGCTTTCAAATTGCAATTTATGTCCTGTACCTCTATCTGTTTAGACCCATTTATTACCCAAACTCATTTTCGTGATTGATTTTCTGTTAAGAGGATGAAATATTTTCACATTAGTGAATTTTTACTTAAAGCCTGTAAAAGATAAGAACTTAAAATAAATGAGAGTATATTGAATTTCCTGGTAGAAAATGGTTTTCTGAGATTACTAGCAGCCTTTCTCAGATAACCAAGACTATTCACAGATTATTTCTTTATTATATATTTCTTTAGTAATCCCATACAATGGCTAGCAAATACCCGCCATCTCTATTAAAAGGAAAGATTGAAAAAGAAAGCATTTAAAACCCTGGGCTTTCTTAGGTTTGCTTTTGCAAATAACTAGCTGAGTACTAGTAACTGTTTACTAGAACCTGCAGCTATAGATGGACAAGCTGCTGTCTCAGAAGGTGCTCCTGTGCTGGGTGCCCTCCCAAGGGCCCAGCTGGATGAGTCTCTCCAGGGCAGTGGTCCCCAGGGCCAATCTCAATGCAAAAGAGGGAGGGGAAATGTAGTTGAGTTATTTGAAAGGGACATGTCTCCCTCTCTCCCCACTAATGTTTACCAGAGCTTCAAGGGAAGAAAGCCAAGATGTGTGTGTCTTGAAAGAGCTCCTCTGGTAAATCTGATATGACCCATTGCTCCCCCTCCCAGTCACTACCATCCATACAGAGGGGCAGCTTGGCTCTCTGAGAGGATTCATTTTCTTTCTCTTGACCTTGCTTGTCCTACAACCCAGTCATCCACTGGTCAGGCCTTTCACTGGCTGTTTAATTTGTATCTACTCAGAGTGAAACCATAAAATAATCCTTGCAGAAGAACCTGCCTATTCGTGTGATACTAGATCACTGATCTTTTCAGTCTCAGAGTATTTTACTCATTAGAAATGTCATCTGCATGTAAATTGTCTATTTGACCCACTACTGAGTAAGATACTCCCAGGCACAGATCACATAATACATGTCTGTGTCCTTACTGCCTAGAGCCCAGGGCCTCAACATTGCAGTTCTGTTAAAGTTTCTGTGCTTTTTGTTGTTGACACTGATGTTGTTTTATTCTCTACTATCTTCCTTAGCACCCATTCTGCTCTGAGACATCTGTTTCTGATGAAGTAGATAGATGGTGGGGGTTGAAGTGTCTTGAAGGCCAGCTAAACTGTTTATAGGTTCTTCAGACAGACAAAGGACTGGTGCAACATTTTTTAAAATGTGAGGCATTTACACCTAAGGTAAATGGCCAATAAAATGTTGCTGTCATCATTCTTAAACAAAATATCTACAAACCCAAGGTAGGCATTAGCCTCTTTAATTCTGGGTGGCCATCCACCTAAAATTAAATTGATGTATTATTCCCATAATCCTAATTTACAGTAGTTGAGCTCCATGTGGCATAAAAAGAATTTCTAACAGAAAATAAGATTGACCTAATGCATTCCCTGGATTACAAATGGCAAACCCAGATTTTCAATGAAGTGAGAACTAAAGGGAATGAAAACAGAGGACTGCCTCTACCAAGTTCGGCATCTTACACAGCCACGGAGAGAGGTGTGTAATCTCCCACAGCAAGATTGCCACAACAGCTCCTGTGCGAGTGAGGATGTGGGAAGGAAAAAGAGAAGAAGATATTAAATAAGAGGAACTTGCTAAAGCGATTAAGTTCCCTTTATTCTCCTTTCTGCCTGAGCAGTTCACCCATAAAAGTCGCACTAGTTAGGACCATTAGTCTACAAGCATCCTCTACTTTCCTGCTACTCATTAGTTAGTGTGATTGAGTTGGATTTTCTCCAGTGCTGATATTCTTAAATGCTCCTTATTTTCAGAGGTATTTGTCACAGTGAAAGTTTGTAACAACCTAACTTTGTAAATGTAGGAGGTTGGTTGGATAATTAAGCATAGCTGTTTAATTGAATAGTAGACAGCCTTTAGAATAATGGTGTAAGCGTTCTGGTAAAAGCTTTTGAAGAAGGATATTGTTTTATACATCTTTCCCTGAGATTTGTCAAAAAACAAAAACAAAAATGAATGGAAAAATAATAGTAAAAACAACTTTAGTAAACTTGAAAATAGTCATAAGCCACCCACACACCCAAATATCTGCCAAGTAGGAATGACATTTGGTCAGCTCAGGTGAAGGACATTGAGAAGTTCTCCAGAGCTCAGGCAGGGCATGGGCCGCTATAACAGTAGCATCGTGGTCAACAATCCTTCCTTCACAGAGACTCTATGGCCAAGACAAGACAAGCCATTGTAGGTAAGGAAAGACCTGTTTCCTTACTGAAGCACATTCGAGAATCAGGGTTAAAGAAAGAAACAGAGATGCGTCTTAATCTCTGTGATCTAGAATAAATGCAATGCAACAGTTTACTAAAAGAATAATATACCATTCTCTTAGGAATGTAGGGATGATTCAATAACCCTTAGGTAATAACGGCTTTCATATATATATATGAATAAAAATCCATTACACAGATTTACACAGAAAAAATGTTTGAAAGAATATAGCTTTATAATTCTGGATAGAATAGGATAAGTAATATAATTTCTTCTATGCATATTGTTCTATAATGCATGTGCGAGAAGTTCTCCAGAGCTCAGGCAGGGCATGGGCCGCTATAACAGTAGCATCGTGGTCCTGAAACAATCCTTCACAGAGACTCTATGGCCGAGGCAAGACAAGCCATTGTAGGTAAGGAAAGCATTCTTACACAGACCTGTTTCCTTACTGAAGCACATTCGAGAATCAGGGTTAAAGAAAGAAACAGAGATGCGTCTTAATCTCTGTGATCTAGAATAAATGCAATGCAACAGTTTACTAAAAGAATAATATACCATCAATAGGTTTTCTCTTAGGAATGTAGGGATGATTCAATAACCCTTAGGTAGTAAGGGCTTTCATATATATATGAATAAAAATCCATTACACAGATTCACACAGAAAAAATGTTTGGAAGAATATAGCTTTATAATCTCTGGTTAGGATAGGATAAGTAATTGTTTTTCCTTATAATTTCTTCTATACATATTCTTCTACAATGCATGTGCATTTTTGCATGACATTTTTACTAGAGTGTTTTTATTTAAATTATAAATAATTATGTATAAATTACACATTGTGTGGCCACTATACAATTTTACTGTGCTTTTTTTAATATCAGGCAAAATACTCTATTGTGTTCTGTAAAAAAATCTAAAGCATGTGGGCCTGCCTTGTCCTCTGGTGGTGAAATCTAGCATCTTATCTGGCAGCTTGTTGTGGTATTTTAGATTTATACTTGCCACTAATAAAGTGATCAGGTCTATGCCTTCTTATGCCGGCGTTCCCCTGTACACTTTATCAGTCTCTGGTTTCTTGGGGGTAGGGGGCCGGGAGCTGCACAAAAGGCAGCAGTCTCTCCACTGGAGCCCCTGGGAATGTTCCTGCTTGGTTGTTCCAGGCTGATTTTTGTCCTTACTGAACACTTAAACAGCCTGTGCCAAATTCCCTTTTATCTAGTTTTCCTTCTGTCATTCATTGTTTTTCTTACTGCTCTCTATCGCTGATTTTTCTAAAAATACTGATATTTTATCTAGTTTTCCTTCTGTCATTCATTGTTTTTCTCATTGCTATTACTGATTTTTCTAAAAATACTGATTTTAATTCTGAGACCCAGTGCAATACTAATATCTTGTGTTTGTTTCATGTTCTTGCTGCTTTTCAAGGTCAAAAACTTTTTCTCCCACCCTCTCTGTTTCCCCGTATTAGGGGGATGGCACGGGGTCATGGTGAAGAAGGCAAGCTCGGTAGCCACCCTGCTGGTTGTTGTGTGACTCTTCCCTCATAGTTGTGTGACCTTGGGTGCCGCTCTCTTCCTTGTGTGGCCATATATAATATAACATGGGTATTATGAAAAGGACAGACGTTAATTTGTTGTGAAGATTAAATATTTATCTTCACAACTTTTGCTTCAAAAATAGACATCCCCAAACAATGAAGGAGGAAAACAAAATATACTCCCTGAAAAAAAAAGAAAGCAGTGATGAAAAAAACACACACACATAATGTCTTATCTTGCTTTAGTGATTACATTCTAATGTGAGGTAAAATCCAAGAATTTTCCAAATGGGTACCTGATAACGTACTAGGTTGTACTATATGAAATTGCTGATTTTGTAGGTCAAAAACAGTCAAATGAAGGCAAATTCACAGTTGGCACAATTAGCCTGTTAGCCATCTCATATGAAAATCTCGTATCTTTAAACCCAGAATCATAGTCAGGGAGGCGAGATACCTGCACTGAGAGGTACGTGGATGCTGAGATTGACTGAGAGAAGAGCAGGATCTGGACTTGATCTCATTCCTCAAACTTGCTTGAGAGCCAGAGGGAAGCCTGGTGGGACCACCAACAGCATCTGGATGAATCCCGTCTCTTTCACCCAACTCTTTCATGTTCAATGGTCACAGCTGAACTTATTTAAGTGCCCACATAATGCAACAGCTAACATTTACTGAACATACTGATTATGTTCTCTGAGCACTTGACACACCACCAGTAATGGCAGAGATGTCCCTACAAAGGCTGGAGGTGTGAGAAAGAGAACGTTGAATATGATATCCCTATAGGCCCCTCCCCTCTGAGCTTCCTTGATTTTAGGATGTGACCCAGGAGGCCAGGTGTACTAGGAGTCCTGGCTCACCGTGGTTCTCTAATGAGGGTCACTGTTTAGAATCTGAATACAGACAATTCATAATATATTTTAATGTATTCCCTTTTAGTGCAAAATAACTTAGTTTGGTAAATATATTCTTAGATCATTGTTCATTATAAATAAAACTAGAGGCCCAGTGCACGAAATTCGTGCAAGAGTAGGTCCTTCCTTCCCCTGGCTGCCCCCACCGGCTTTCCTCTGGCACCCAGGACTCGGGCTTCCCTTGCAGCCCAGCTGCCTCCGGAAGGTCGTCTGGAAGGACATCCGAAAGGTCGTCCGATCTAATTAGCACACTATGCTTTTATTATTATAGATAATACTAAAACATGTAAGATTTGTAATACTTCAAAAGCCCTCTACTATAATAAAATTACTAATTTCATTTTAATAGTACTTTATGATTTTTTATTCATAAACTTATTTAATATTTTTATTTATTTCTTTAGGCCCTATTTATGGCTTAATGCTAGATATAATAATCTGATTTTAAAAAAATAACTTAAAAATAATCTGATTTAAAAACCATCCATAATGTATTTAGAAAATATGAAATAAATTTGCATTGAAGAATTATGAATATCAGCAAATGTTGAAAAGGACACAATATGAGTGGCCGATAGTGTTTAAGTGCAAGGAACTGATATAATATAATTGGAGCTAAAAAAAAAAAGTATAACCTTTGTGTTTGGGCCTATTAAAAATTATATAATGAGCCATCATTTATTTTGCCAAAAAAATGTAAGTATAATTTTCTAGAATTAAATAAAAACCAGTTTCTTATTAGAGTGATTGTGACTTTAAATTATAGCTTGTGGTGTATTATTTGTGAATCAAGGTAGCCATTTACACTTCAAAAGCCCTTTGAAACTAGACATCAATAGAATAAATTATCACAAGGTGATATAACATGATCCTCCTGCTGAGATAATGTCATATTTGCAGGACTACTACCATAAATTATAAATTTGATCTTTCTTTTTAAATTTAATTCTACATGTATGTGTGTGCACACACAGACATCTTTAAGCGCTTAGATGGGGTGGGCACGACTAGCTATGTGGAAGAACAGGTAAACATTGATATTATTCCTGTAAGGATGTGAGAACTGCTATGGAAGTGTTTCAGATAAAGTGCTACAGATTTTCAGAGGAGGAAAGAGAACTCACAGGTATGATACTATCACAGGACAGCTGGCTTGTGAACCAGGGGTTAAGGAGGAGAATTTTTTACCAGGTGCAACGGAGAAGCTGAAGTCATCCCCCTGGGTGTCAGGGTCAAAGATGGGTTGGGGAGGCAGCTGGGGAGATGAGCCCAGGACATGCTTAGGAAGCGAGGAAGGGCACAGTTTGGCAGAAGCAAGCTGCAGTGCAGTTCAACTAGGCCTATGTGGGTTACTGGTGACATGACTAGAAAGTAGGTTGAGGCCAGATGGGGAAAGGTTGTGAGTTCTGGGATATGGCGTAAGAGCCCTGCTAGGCGATGGTAACCCATTTTAAGGTGGCAAGGGAACGATGTTATCAGAGTTATGCTCTAAAAATTAATCCAGTGCTAGTGAGTGTGTGACTCAGGGAGCAGAGAGATGAGTCAGGGCAGGCCAGAACAGATGCTTAAGAATCAGCTGGGAAGATTTGCATGAACACCAAGCCCAGGTTCCAGCAGCCATGATTCTGATTCAGTGAGTCTGGAGGGACCCAGGGGTCTGCAATGTCACCAGTTGCCCCAAATGAGTCTTAGGCTGGTGGAGCATGACGTTCCCTTTAGGAAACATCAGGGCCCTGCCAGTGTGGCTCAATGGTTGAGCATCGACCAATGAACCAGGAAGTCATGGTTCGATTCCAGTCAGGGCACATGCCCAGGTTGTGGGCTCGATCACCAGCAGGGGGCATGCAGGAGGCAGCCGGCCGATGAATGATTCTCATCATTGATGTTTCTATCTCCCCCTCTCTCTTTTACTCTCTGAAATCAGTAAAAAAATATTTTTAAAAAAGAAAAAAGAAGCATCAAGAAGGGTAAGAGCTATTAAATTAAAACTGGAATGGGAGTGGCCTGAGGATGGGAGTAAAGCAATGAAAGGTGACTGAGGTTTAGGGTCAGGCGGAGAGAGGCTTACCTCTGCTGTGATCAGTTCTCAGTTGTTTTCATGATCTTGGTGAATATTCTTCAGCAGCATAGCCTCTTGCAAAGTACGTGGTGGCTGTATCTATATTTTTACCTGCAAACATGGGCTCTAGCTGAGCCATGTGACTTCGCTATGGCCCTGAACTAATTGTAGCTTCTAATAAAATTCTTCCTACTATTGAAACATTTGCAACAGGTTTTATTCTTGCTAAAGACTGAAAAATAACTTAATTAGCCCCAGTGATGGTGGGCAGTCTTTCTATACAAAGCTTGATTTAATTTAAGAAAATCCCTTTTTATTATGTGAACAATTATTATTGTCTGACAATTGAAAGCTGGCATTCTATGCATTCTTCAATTTATTTTATTTTTTATTAAATTGATTGGGGTGACTTGGTTAATAAAATTATATAGGTTTCAAGTTATAATTTATTTTAAAAGCCTTTTTTGTATGAAATTGATTGGTATAAAACATATTTGCTTTGGCACACAATCTGTTTTTCTTTTTTTTTCAGATCTTCTGTTAATGCTCAATCATAAAGTCAAATTCTATGTCCATTTCCTCTTCTTGCTTTGAGGGCTACCGAGTCTTCTTTAATCCAATGGTCTAAATGCAGTTAGATTTGAGGAAGTTCAAAGACAAAGCTGGATTTTTCCACTGATTTTTGACAGATTTGGGGAGAATGTAAGATAATTTTTGTACTTCCTCCAGCTAATTTTAACAGGAAGGTTAAGAATCTGGCTGTCCTCTTCTTATACCTGCTGTGACCCAAGTCCCTTGCCAAGGTTTTGAAAGCCCTTTGGTCTTGTGTCACCATTCACTTGGAAATAACTGTCTTTTGGAGTGATAATTTTGTAGTGATTCTCTAGTTACTTACCTCTTACAAATTTAGGAATGTATTCCTTAGAAGTTATGCTAATGGAAAAAAAGATTAGGTTTAGCAAAGTGAACAAAGGATTACTCAGTCATCAAGAATCTTGAATATAATATACTTTTAGAAACCAATTTATTGAAACAACAACAACAAAAAACCACTGTGTGTGAGAGCATTGTAAAGAACTCAAGAGTCAACACTGTAGTATGTGCTGGTACTTCTGCCACAAATACCCACTAACCCAGTGGTTCTCAACCTTCCTAAAGCCGTGACCCTTTAATACAGTTCCTTGTGTTGTGGTGACCCCCAACCATAAAATTATTTTCGTTGCTACTTCATAACTGTAATTTTGCTACTGTTATGAATTTTGAGAACCGCTGCACTAACCGGTGATTTTCAATCAGTCCCTGTGAGCGGAGGCATTGTCACATCACGCCTGCTCCCCAGCGCTTGCCAATCAGTTCATGCATAACACTTTTTATTTATTGTGTATATATCCGAAAGCCATAGAATATGAATACATACCAGTAACTGCGTGAAGCAAACAGCTACTGTGGATTCGATTTAACATTAGTGAAGAAAGACGGGTTGGTACATATTTAAAAAAAAGAAAAGAAACCACAGCAGGAGCAATTTAATCGCTGACTGAATGGCCACCGGAAAGACATGCATGGACATGTTTGCGGATTAGTCAGGGTCCACTCTGTTCTGATTCAGCGCGTTATGCAATAGTTGTTTCTCAGAACATGACTGATCGTGCTGCGAGCATTGTAAGAGAAACTTCGTTTAAACGGAATATTTTTAAAGAGGCTAAACTCACAGGGTAAAGGTAAGGTGGAAGGGAATAATAAAATAAGTTATCACAGATGAAGTGCCCGTTACGTTCCGGGCACTGTGCTGTGTGCGTTACACAGACATGGCCCATCTAACCCCCCAGCAGCCCTGGGAGACGGCTGCTGTCAGTTTTCCTTTCTGAGACCTAAGGAAACTGATGCTTCGATAGGGCAGGATGTTTGCTCAAGGTCACACAGCTATAAGTGGTGGTGGACTTAGGTCATTCTGAATCCAGAGATCATGTTTATCCCCATGACAACACCCTCTAAAAATGGAAAGCCATTTCAGATGACTGCTGAGCTGCATTGAAAGGCCATATCACTGCTCTCTCAAATGTTATCAGCAATCAACATAATTACATTATCAGACAAATATTTTAAGGATGTAAAGCACTGGTTTTTAAACTTCAGTTTGGATAAGAATTGCATGAGAGTTGTGCCCAAAGCAGAGCTCTAAGCCTTAGACAGCTCTCTAAATGCCATCTGCAAATATCTATATGGATAGATGTCAATATAGTATATCTTCATTCTTCCCTTATTTTGAGGCTCAAATTGTAATTACAAACTGGTGTTGGTGCCCACTTTCACGGGTTGGAATAGGGAGATTCTTGCATGCTTATGTCTTTGAAACTAACTGATAAAGAGATGACTCAGAGCTTGAATAAACATCCCTAACGTATTTTGCCTTTTTTTAAAAAAAAAGTTCAAATGTATTCTATGATTCCAACAGGTGGAACGGAGCTTTAGCGATAGTCTACTATATATATATATATATATCTACACTAATAAAAGAGAAACATGGTAATTAGCGTACGACCACTACCCTTCCCATTGGCTAATCAGGGAGATATGCAAATTAACTGTCAGCCAAGATGGCGGCCGGCAGCCAGGCAGCTGATGCGAACAGGGAGGCTTGCTTCCTTCAGTGACAGAGGACTCCAACGTTCCCCGCCTGCCTTGCCGGCCTCTGAGCTTCAGTTGGAAACATTGTAACATTTATAGAAGATAAACAAAACCCCAGAAACCTCCTGTCAGTCAGCCGGGATCTCAGAGCTGGAGTCGCAACATTGTTTCGAATACAGAAAACAAAGCCCAGAAACCTGCTTTCAGCAGCCGAGCCTCAGAGAGAAAGCCGGCTCTCAGCTCCAGTGACAGCCATAGAAGGTAAATAAATGCCAGAATAAAAAAAAAAAGAAAAAAAGGAGA
>NW_005371441.1:3123720-3126289 GCF_000412655.1 Myotis brandtii | reverse complement strand
AAACCGGTTTGGCTCAGTGGATAGAGCGTCGGCCTGCGGACTCAAGGGTCCCGGGTTCGATTCCGGTCAAGGGCATGTACCTGGGTTGCGGGCACATCCCCAGTGGGAGATGTGCAGGAGGCAGCTGATCGATGTTTCTCTCTCATCGATGTTTCTAACTCTCTATCCCTCTCCCTTCCTCTCTGTAAAATCTCAATAAAATATATTTTTTTAAAAAAAAGAATTAAGAGAGATTTGGGGCTTCACAGCCTTGTGCTTCTCTGGCCAGCCTTAAAATGGCTATTCCCATCCACCCTAAAGGGAATCCGAGATGGCCCTTTGCGAAGACTTGGAACTTGTCCCGTGAAAAGCATTATGAACATACAACTCTGCAAAAGCAAACTAATTCAATTACAGGAAGACTCGTGTGTGCCACGGTCATCCCTTCTCTGTTGAACAATACGATGGACACTCACAGGTGGTGCGGCATTATCTGCCAAGGGGAAGCCACATTCGTGCACTGCATCGAGCTGTGCCCCAAGACACTGACCTAGAGACGCAGTGAGCTGAAACACTATAATCACAGTTAGGTTACCGAAATTGCTTACTAAGGTTTCACCACATCATGTAATACTTATTTCAGTCTGGAAAGCAATCTCCATACTCTGACCTCCTTTGTCACATAAAGGGTGGGGCAAAAGTAGGCTTAAGTTGTGAGTACTGAAAATACAGTTTGTTCTTGTATTAGTATTCATTAGCTATTGTATTATTTTCCATACAAACAACTGTAAACCTACTTTTGCCCTACCCTGTATATGGGAAAACAGAGGCCCAGGAAGTGTAAAGACTTACCTATACCAGACAGCTCAGCCAGCAAAATGACTAAAATCCAGACTTCTTGATGTCTAGCCCCGTGCTCTTTCCACTCCCCTCTTCTGTTCCCCAGCTTAAAACAAACCCACTGTTTTCATATACTCTTTCCCTACCCAAGTCTCATCTCTCTCTGCTACTATCTGTGTACTCCAAACCCCCCCCCCCCCCCAACCGCCTTCCCTTTGAAGTTTGAAAGTCGATTGTCTACTATATTTGAAAATGAAGCTGCTCTGTTTCTTAGTCATAGAATTTTGCTTTCTAGGGTAATGTTATTTTAGGATAGGTAGGTGCTATTATCACAATGTGTTTGATCATCTTAATCAGATTTTTTTAAAATGCTTGACCTGATTCTTGAACCTATGTGCCAGAGTGCCAGGATGAGAGACTTTCACAGTGAAATCCACACAGAGAAGTTATAATTTGTGCAAGTCTCAGGTTACATGTTCAGCCTTTTTGAGGATCCGTTTTCTGAAAGCTTCTTGAGCATTCATTCCCATATTTAAAATTGGAGAACGATGATTCGGAGCCATCTAAGGGAAGGATCCCACCTACTTTTTCATCCTTTCTCTCTAGCTTCTCTCCAAGGGGACCTCACCCTTAGAGAAGTACTTCTTTCTCATTCTCCAGCCCTTCCTTTTCACTGCTGGAGGCTTTTCAGCAAAATGTTGTCTAATTAGAGCAGCTGAGAATGAGGAGTGAATGACAAAGACCCGCCCTTCCCAGTAGGTGTTTACATTCCTGAAATGCTTACTCCACTTTTTAGATTGAAGGCAACTCCCTGCTCCAGAATTTTGTTGCTAAGATGTATTTTATGCTGGTGCGCTTTACCAGGAAAACACACCAACACCACATCACCCATTTAACACGGAACACAAATGAGCAAAATGCAAGGGATCACTGTTTTATAGTTTTGGGCATTACATTAATTCTCTTTACCTCTGCTCTCTCCCCTTGGAAGTGACTTCATCCCCTAACAGAAAGTGAGTCACCCTTAGGGAAAGACTTTTCCTGTAGCTCATCTTTCCAACTGCAGAGGAAAGAGAGTTGCAGTATCTGACAGTGATGAGCATTATTTCTAACTTTCTGTGGCTAATTGGTTTGGTGACATTGGGCAGGCCACGAACTCAAACTGCTTCTTTTTTTTTTTTTTATATATTCCTGTGGCTAATTGGTTTGGTGACATTGGGCAGGCCACGGACTCAAACTGCTTCTTAATCCATATAAAGGATCTTGGTTTATTGCCTTGAAGGCTCTCCAATGTGAATAATTTCTCCAGTAAAACATGTGAAATGAGCAGTTTTACAAGAAGCAATACATTTACTACTGAAATGAATGGTTTTAATTTGCTAAGTAGATTTTTGTGCATTTTAAATACATATAATAAATGGACCACACCTTTAACCAGGGTAATGAGAGAACTGAATGAACATTAATAGACAATTAGCAAAAATACAAACATACATTTGTTTGTAGAAATTAGAGTCAAATATAAATTGTAGCCCTAGCTGGTTTTGCTCAGTGGATAGAGCTTGGGCCTGAGGACTGAAGGGTCCTGGGTTCAGTTCCGGTCAAGGGCACATGCCTGGGTTGCAGGCTCGGTCCCCAGTGGGGGGTGTGCAGGAGGCAGCCAATCAATGTTTCTCTCTCATCATTGATGTTTCTATCTCTCTCATTCTCCTTTCCTCTCTGAAATCAATAAAAAATACTATATATATAT
>NW_005371441.1:3095759-3123605 GCF_000412655.1 Myotis brandtii | reverse complement strand
AGTAAAAATTACCTTGGTTATCATACTGGTTACAGTAAAATGTTAAGTATTATGTAATGACAATAACAACTAGAATCTTAAGGACTGTTATTAAAGTTGCAGACATTTATTTTTAGAAATATAGATTTCTCAAATGCTTAAGGCCAGTGCAAGATTGTGGTTTTGAAGATACCCTTCATCCCCACCTTATCAGGAAGTGACTGGGGAGAGTTGTTATTGTACCTACAGATATGATAATCTCTTTGCAAGGGCACTGTGAAACATTGTGATGATGCACAAACTAGCATTAAGTATTTTTAATATCTGTCCTGGCTGGTTTGCTCAGTGGTTAGAGTATTGGCCTCTGGACCAAAGGGTCTGGGGTCATGAGTTCGATTCCTCGTCTAGAGCACCTGGGTTGCAGGTTCCCCAGCACCCATAGGGGTGTGTGTGGGCAGCCACTTACAAATGTGTGTCTCTCATTTCAATGTTTCTCTCTCTCTCTCTTTCCCCCTCCCCTCCCTTCTCCCTTTCACTCTGTCTAGAAATCAATGGAGAAAATATCCTCAGGTGAGGATTTAAAAATATTTTTTATAACCCATTAAAAATAGCAAGCTAGTTGGATATAGCAAGTAAGCAGGAGGCAATTTTAAAGTAAGCCTGAGTCACGTATTACTCTTTCCTTTTTCAATTATTTAAGAAAATAAAATGCTGATATTTTCTCTACCAGAGAGAAATCTTTCCTTGGTCGCCTAAGTCACTGAAAAGAAAGAATCAAGTCCCTACCCACAGCAGTGTGGGGGCTGCCATCACGGTGAGCCCTGGCCCAGGGCGCCATGTCCTAACCGGCCTGATATGGAGGGATTCCCATGAAAGCCCAGTCTCAGGAAGGGATGGACAGAGAGACTCATTAATTTGGTTGGGAAGGTAGGAGAAGGACAAAGACTGTTTGTTATCTGACTAAAGGGCTCCATTTGCCTGCATGCATCAAAGCCCAATAAGACACATACAGGAGTCTGCAGCAAAGAAAGTATTTATTTTTGGGAAGTGACCCGCACCCGGAGTCACAGGTGAGCCTGGCTTCCAGGGGATGGGTTGTGTAGGGGGAAATAATCATGGTAAGAAAAGGAGTTAAGGTCCCAGTGAGGGTCAGGGTCTCTACTGAGTGGCCAGCACTAGGGTAGGGGTATTTGACCAGCGCATCTGGTCCTGATGTTGCCAGGGCGTTGCTTCTTCTGGTTTCACCACTTTTCTGGGCCTGGAGCTGAAACAACTGAAACCTAGATGTTGTCTCTAATTTGTCTGAAACTCTGTCTCTGTGGCCAACAGACCCGAGTCTTTGTTCCTAAGAGTATTAGGTGCTGATCAGAAGCTCATTGTGCTGAGAGGATGTGCAAGGGAGAAGGAGGCGGGTGAGTCCGGTGCTGGAGGAGGCCAGTTTGAATCAAAAGGAAAGAAAGGAGTAAAGGTCATATTAAAGAAATGACTTTTCTGCACGGTTACAGGAGTTGGCTCAGACATCATGTTGCTTCTTTAATCTGATTTTTATCTAGTTTTTATTTTTATTTCACAACAGCGCTAAACTAGATACTGAGCACTGCTTTGCGTGCTTCTCAGGTATTAACTCGTGTTATCCTCCCAACAATCTTATGAGGCTGCGATCAGCATCATCCCCATTTTACAGATGAGGAAACTGAGAGGTGGAGAGACTTGCCTAGGAGTGGATTTGGGGTGCACGCTGTTCACCACGATGTCTCCGGGTTTTACAGCTGGTGGTGCAGATGGTAACTCCCATGCTCGACTGTGCGTGAGAACCGCCTCCGGAGTCTTATGGGACAGGTCGCTGATCTGATGCAGTAGGTGTGAGTAAAAATTACCTTGGTTATCATACTGGTTACAGTAAAATGTTAAGTATTATGTAATGACAATAACAACTAGAATCTTAAGGACTGTTATTAAAGTTGCAGACATTTATTTTTAGAAATATAGATTTCTCAAATGCTTAAGGCCAGTGCAAGATTGTGGTTTTGAAGATACCCTTCATCCCCACCTTATCAGGAAGTGACTGGGGAGAGTTGTTATTGTACCTACAGATATGATAATCTCTTTGCAAGGGCACTGTGAAACATTGTGATGATGCACAAACTAGCATTAAGTATTTTTAATATCTGTCCTGGCTGGTTTGCTCAGTGGTTAGAGTGTTGGCCTCCGGACCAAAGGGTCTGGGGTCATGAGTTCGATTCCTCGTCTAGAGCACCTGGGTTGCAGGTTCCCCAGCATCTATAGGGGTGTGTGGGGGCAGCCACCTACAAATGTGTCTCTCTCATTTCAATGTTTCTCTCTCTCTCTCTTTCCCCCTCCCCTCCCTTCTCCCTTTCACTCTGTCTAGAAATCAATGGAGAAAATATCCTCAGGTGAGGATTTAAAAATATTTTTTATAACCCATTAAAAATAGCAAGCTAGTTGGATATAGCAAGTAAGCAGGAGGCAATTTTAAAGTAAGCCTGAGTCACGTATTACTCTTTCCTTTTTCAATTATTTAAGAAAATAAAATGCTGATATTTTCTCTACCAGAGAGAAATCTTTCCTTGGTCGCCTAAGTCACTGAAAAGAAAGAATCAAGTCCCTACCCACAGCAGTGTGGGGGCTGCCATCACGGTGAGCCCTGGCCCAGGGCGCCATGTCCTAACCGGCCTGATATGGAGGGATTCCCATGAAGGGATGGACAGAGAGACTCATCACTTTGGTTGGGAAGCGAGGAGAAGGGCAAAGACTGTTATCTGACTAAAGGCTCCATTTGCCTGCGTGCATCAAAGCCCAATAAGACACATACAGGAGTCTGCAGCAAAGAAAGTGTTTATTTTTGGGAAGTGACCCGCACCCGGAGTCACAGGTGAGCCAGTGCTCAAAGACCTGGCTTCCAGGGGATGGGTTGTATAGGGGGAAATAATCATGGTAAGAAAGGGAGTTAAGGTCCCAGTGAAGGTCAGGGTCTCTACTGAGTGGCCAGCACTAGGGTAGGGGTATTTGACCAGCGCATCTGGTCCTGATGTTGCCAGGGCGTTGCTTCTTCTGGTTTCACCACTTTTCTGGGCCTGGAGCTGAAACAACTGAAACCTAGATGTTGTCTCTAATTTGTCTGAAACTCTGTCTCTGTGGCCAACAGACCCGAGTCTTTGTTCCTAAGAGTATTAGGTGCTGATCAGAAGCTCATTGTGCTGAGAGGATGTGCAAGGGAGAAGGAGGCGGGTGAGTCCGGTGCTGGAGGAGGCCAGTTTGAATCAAAAGGAAAGAAAGGAGTAAAGGTCATATTAAAGAAATGACTTTTCTGCACGGTTACAGGAGTTGGCTCAGACATCATGTTGCTTCTTTAATCTGATTTTTATCTAGTTTTTATTTTTATTTCACAACAGCACTAAACTAGATACTGAGCACTGCTTTGCGTGCTTCTCAGGTATTAACTCTTGTTATCCTCCCAACAATCTTATGAGGCTGCGATCAGCATCATCCCCATTTTACAGATGAGGAAACTGAGAGGTGGAGAGACTTGCCTAGGAGTGGATTTGGGGTGCACGCTGTTCACCACGATGTCTCCGGGTTTTACAGCTGGTGGTGCAGATGGTAACTCCCATGCTCGACTGTGCGTGAGAACCGCCTCCGGAGTCTTATGGGACAGGTCGCTGATCTGATGCAGTAGGTGTGGGGTGGGGCTGGGGAATTTAAATTTCTAACAAGTTCCCAGTTTTAGAATGAAGGCATCAAGACAGAAGACAAAATATTATTTTATGTTTCTCCATTGCCTTTGCTTCAGGGAATAATGGAAGAGGTCAACTGTAAGAATGGAGACAAAGAATTCAGCAGAAACATCTGAATAATCTATTCTATTCCACTATGAGGGTAGAGAACAACCCACTGAAAAAGAGCTTTGCTATTTTAAAAAAATGAGTTGTATAGATTAGAAAAACAAAAGAAGGTGCAATTTTATGTTATTGTGAGACAAGAAAATGTTTCATTATTGAAAAATTAGCATGATTTGGTTAATGTTTAAAATAACACCTGGAAACCAAAGGACACTTTTCAGCGCCACAAAAACCTAAGAGTTTATGGGTTGTTTTTCTACCATTGAGGTTAGAGCCTTAAGTGACGAAAGGCACTCAGAGAACTGCAGTGGTTTGTGAAATTAATATTTGAGTCAGGCCGAGCCCCGAGTGGATAATCCCATAAAGACACCTTGCTCAGAGCGGCCTGTGGTCTCCCTTCCTGCCTGCTGTCCATTTGGCATCCACACTTGATAATGCCACTGAGCCTTATCCCAGAGAACTGGGAGCTTGAGCGATAGTGCCAAATGCTATTGTAACTGTGCTCTTCACATAATTTGGAAGGTGGTGGACTAGACTGAAAGTGCCTCTACATCCATATTTTACTGCTCTTCTACCTCCTTCCCATGACATTTCTTTGTCATTGCTGTCTTGTAACTGGGATTTTTTTTTTCTCTCCCTGTTTGCATCGTTTCTTCCCCAAAAAGAAACAATATCGCCCTTGACAATGCAAACTGGAAACCACAGGGAAGGTCAGGCTGGCTGCTTGCTCTAGCTCTACCATTGAGGTTAGAGCCTTGAGTGAGGAAAGGCACTCACATAACTGCAGTGGTTTGTGAAATTAATATTTGAGTCTGGCGGAGCCCCAAGTGGATAATCCCATAAAGACACCTTGCTCAGAGTGACCTGTGGTCTCCCTTCCTGCCTGATGTCCATTTGGCATCCACACTTGATAATGCCACTGAGCCTTATCCCAGAGAACTGGGAGCTTGAGCGATAGTGCCAAATGCTATTGTAACTGTGCTCTTCACATAATTTGGAAGGTGGTGGACTAGACTGAAAGTGCCTCTACATCCATATTTTACTGCTCTTCTGCCTCCTTCCCATGACATTTCTTTGTCATTGCTATCTTGTACCTGGGATTTTTTTCTCTCTCCATGTTTGCATCATTTCTTCCCCCAAAAGAAACAATATCGCCCTTGACAATGCAAACTGGAAACCACAGGGAAGGTCAGGCTGGCTGCTTGCTCTAGCTTGAGAGGAGAGCGTGTTATTCTTGAACAAGTCAGCATCCTTATCTTGCCCACATCTTTCCTTGCCGGCCTTGCTGTCTTTATGTCCATGAGCTAAGATGCTCCACGCTGGGTTCCCACATGCCCACAGGTTCAACCTCTCAGAGTAATAAAATAAACGTGAGGTGGCTATAGCCTCCTGACGTTTTTACACAGACACACACACACACACACACACACACCACACAACTATATTGTTGGAGAGGAAAACCCCATACTTTTGAGATGTAAAGGGACTAAGTTTACAAAGCAGTTAGGTTTAGGATCCCATCTTTTTTTTTTTCTCCTTGCTCACCTAGCCCTCCCCCTCCCCAAATCATCCCTCTACTTAGTCAGTGCCTGGCACGTAAGCTGTGTGCAATAAATCCTTCTTAAGGCCAATGAAGAGCTCAGTCCTCCTGAGGACTACAAACCTCCTTTAATCTGACTTTTCACCCCCATGTTTCCTTGCCCTTGGTACTGAGTGACTGCTTACCAACTGGAAATAAGATTTACATGAGAAATGTGAAAAAATAAGACATGCTACCTATTTGTAAATCCATTTTAGACCATCTCTCTTTTTTTAAAAATATATTTTATTGATTTTTTACAGAGAGGAAAGGAGAGGGATAGAGAGTCAGAAACATCAATGAGAGAGAAACATTGATCAGCTGCCTCCTGCACACTCCCCACTGGGGATGTGCCCGCAACCAAGGCACATGCCCTTGACTGGAATCGAACCCGGGACCCTTGAGTCTGCAGGCCGACGCTCTATCCACTGAGCCAAACCGGTTAGGGCCATCTCTTATTTTTTTCTTCTATTTCTTAGAAGTATGTCCTTCCTTAGAGGTGCCTTTTTAAATTTCTTGCAGCAAAGGAAGTGTCTACATGGGGATTTTTAAGTGATTGAGCAATCTTTGGTTCACTCCTGTGTGAATACAGGTGAAACTTTCAAGAATAATAAGGTTGAAGATTCAATGTTGATTGTATTGGTATTTGGCAGGGAGGAGCATATGCATAATAGAAAAATTTTAAAAACTTAAAAATATCTGTGTGGATAAATGCCAAATGACTACTAAGTCCACACTTTTCACTGCTACAAGTGTCATTCTCAAGGGTGACTCCCAAGCCCTGGGCTTGCTCTCAAAGGCTGCAGGGTTACTTTACCCCCAATAATTAATTAACTTACTTGCTAGCCCTAAACGTGTCAAGATAAGTGAATCATAATGGCTCAGATTTGCTTAGGAAATACGTGCTGGAATGTGTTAAATTTCAGATGGAGCCCTGATTCTGAGCGTTCAACAGCAGGTAGAGGCAAAAGGAACCATGTAAATAAATATCAAGTTCTCCTGACTTACAGAAACTTTTTAGCTTTCTTGCCTTTGTTAAATGCATATTCTAGGAACAAAATAAAAGACAGCAAAAGTGATATTTTATGTACCTAAATAATGTAAAACTTCTCCAATATTGTTTTTTTTCTAAATGCTAAAACTTTCTTTTTTATTTTAGAGAGAAAGAGTAAGGGAGAAAGAGAGAGAGAGAGAGAGAGAGAGAGAGAGAGAGAGAAAGAAGCATCGATTTGTTGTTCCACTTTTTATGTATTCATTGGTTGATTTTTGTTTGTGCCCTGACTGGGGATAAAACCCGCAACCTTGGTGTATTGGGACAATGCTCTAATCAACTGAGCTACCCAACCAGGGCTGTGTATATATTCTAAAACCATATGATTCCCTTGGCAACTTTCTACAATATGTATTTTATATTGTGATTATAATTTTTATCATGTGTCACAACATTAGATAGTTGAAAAACATTTCAGCAAGTTCAAGGAACAAATTAGAAATAAACAAGATTGTATAGATATAAATATGAGACATGTAAATGTTTATAATATTGGTCTACAAAAGATTCATTCAATTTCTTTTTCCCAAATTCTAAAATTAAAACTTTACTTGTGGATCTAAGGTTATAATTTGAACAATTTTTTTTTCAACCAAAAAATCAACTGTAAAAATTACTAAGATTTTAAAAATAGCGAGACTGCTTGAATTCTTAAATATTGACTTGAAAGCTGTTATTTTTTTCCCCTGAAAGTGCATCTGAAGCACTTTTCCTAAATCGATGTGAAACTGCCTTTGCGGAAACACTGGCATCGGGGATCAGTGCATCTGGTCAGTGAGCAGGGGGTCAGGCTAAAGAATGAGAGAAGAATAAGACGCTTTTAGAGAGGTGCTGCTATAGGGACCCCTTCAGGAGAACGCCGCTAGCAGAGTTGCAAGTTCCCTTGATGACAGCAGTGTTTTTGTTTAGCTACAAATTGAATTAGGTCAGCTTCCAAAATGTCCCATAATAGGCGGGATATGAGAAAAACAAACTTCAAGACTCCTGGTATGATAAAAGGTACTATTGTTGTTGTCTCCCTGTGTGTGTGTGTGTGTGTGTGTGTGTGTGTGTGCGTTCATTTTTTTCTTCTAATATAATTCCAACCTGAATCTCTGCTATAACAAAATTGGGATTATGTAGGATATATTTTAAAATAACTCTGAGTTTAAAATTATTCTTTCTATTTTACCTGAACCTAAGACCAATGGAAGTGAAATGAATAGTACTGATTTGTGCTCATGATTTTGGAAAACCTAAAACAGATATTTATAATGGAAGCTTGAACAGTGAAAATTTATTAGGAATGCTAAGATAAAAGCCAAATTTCAAGACAGAAACTTAGATGATTGATATTTAGGTATTTTTAAGAAATGGTTTCTAAAACTTAAGACATCAGTGCATTGTGTCTGCCATTTATGACAGAGTTGATGATCTTCTTCAAATTAATGAATAAAAATACTCTTGGAGCCTGAATCTCAAGTCAAAAATTTGTCGTAGTCTGTGAATGACTTCATTTTCCTTTTGCATCCAGTATTATTGTTTTTAAAACTCAAAATCTTAACGTACCTTGGCTTATTTCATATCTTTATGTGAGCATAATGGAATTAATTCAACTTATCTTTCATTTTATTGTTTTCAGACACACAATGTGAGGATGACTCAGAATCCCCCTATGTTTAGATAGGGGGTGGGTGGGTTGCCAGATACACTCTCGTTTGCCTCTGGCATCAAGACCATTTGTCTTCAGTGACGGCCCCCAAACGTAATTAGTAACTGAGTCATCTTTCTTGCTAGGAAATAAATGTAGATATAGTGATGCACTGATAACAAGCTTGCTCTTAATACAGACTGGTGATTCCCAAAGTTTTATATTCGCTTTACCATGCATTCTTACAGCTGACTGAAAGTTGGAGTCTGGAGTTTGGTTATTTATAAAAACTCCTAAATCTTATATGTGTTTCCTTCATATCTTTACACCAGTATAAGTAACTTTTATTTAGTTCTCATTGTTCTGAATTTCCTTGAAATAATTCAGTTTGAAATAAAGTACTTAAATGTATAATACTTTAAAATACCGGGAGGTGGGGTGGAGAAAGAGAACAGGAAATCTCTTCTATGTTCCTCAAGGATATAATTAAAACAATCACATAGCAACCAAAATTAATGTAACATATAGTATATTATTACATATAATATATATTCTTTCCCCAAAAATATAATTAAAATAACCATATCAAAAATGACAATAGTTTCTTTCTAAATTGGGAGAGTCTGGATTCTGCTTGTTACCTCTTCCTAAGATTTCTCATCATGTCGCCTCCTAGCTCACTTCCCATCTGTGCATATATGCAAGCCAAGTCTGCCTTTTTTCTACATATCTGAACTCACTTACCTGCAAGGGATTTGAGAAACAGCTGGTTTAAGAAAATAGAAAGTAATAGGTCTGTGGAAAACTGGGGGAGGTTGTGCCACACCCCCAGAACACTCAAATTAAAATATTTTCTTAGAACGTTGCTGATGGGAAAAAAAAAAATCCCATAAAACATTCTGGGCTCAGATCTGGCCACATGCCAATTTTGGCAACTCCTGTGTCTCATTTGTGCAGGCTCCTGGCCAATGATAGGTAAGAGCTGGAAGAAGAACACCGATGCAGGAGGAAGGGTCAAACAGGATGAAGGTTACATGGAGGCCAGACAGAGGCAGGACTACAGAGCGGTTGCGGGGGTCCTCTGTTTGGAGAAATCGAGAGGTGCCTTTGGTCAGCAGGCTCAGAGGGCAGAAGGGCAGAGCTGGCTGAGCTCGGTGGGTTGGATTGACAAAGCCAAAGAGTTAGTGAGAAACCACCCAACCTGGCAGAAAGAGTAGAACGTCTGAGACGATTTGGAGACTCTGAGTAGTTGGCCATCTCACAGAAGGTGAAGCCTTTCCTTATCCCTTTTTTGCACTTTCTTCTTTGCCACCACACTTCTACTCCCATCCTCAGGAAAGCGCACCAGTGGGCCTTGGGAACGGCGTGCATTTGTGCATAAATGGAGAAGGCAGCATCCCGTGGTGGGACGGGTTTGACTTTGGTGTCAAACAGGTAAGGGGGTTTGTTGATTCCCTCCTATGCCAAGAAAGAGAAGGGAGGTGCTATTCTCCCGGTTACTTGAAAGGAGCCCATGTTCAGAGCAGTAGTTAACTCAGTAGCTGATGTAACACACGCAGTGGGGTGCAGCCCAGGTGCTGCCCTCCAGCCCGGGGGCTCTCATTCCCCAGCTGCCCAGAGTGTGGCCTGCTGAGGGCTCACAGCTGAGACCTCCCAGGATGCATCTTCAGACCAAGGGATTGGCCTCATCCCACTTAGGCCCCCTCCCCAGGGTGGCCCATATCCAGTGAGTGGTTGCTGCCTGGGGACAAAGTTCTTGCCTTTGCCTCAATTTAGGACAACCCAGAAAGATCATCCAGCTCCAGGGACATGCCTGCATCTCAGTGCAGCATCGTTCTCTGCCGGACCCTGCTTCCCTCACATCTTTAAAAATGTTGTTTGTAAAAGCACATCCCCCCCAAAACTCCCTGCTGACAAAATTCCTTCTAGACTTGGTCCCTGTGGTACATGAGAATGCCAAGGCAGCTGCAAATAGAGAGATGTGGAAAGGAAAATTATTCTGTGCATTTGTGTGTGAGCCCACTTTCATGTGCCTCTGGTTAGATTCTGTGGAGGGTGCTGGAACAGGGGTGAGGTGGCCGAGAATGAGGAATGGAAGAGGTTGGAGAACGGAAGACAGGAGGTCAAGGTGTCACTGGGAGGAGACGTCCTTAGAGCTTATAGCTCAGGAAGGTGGTGGGACATATGGTCTAGCTTGGAGTGCTCTCTCTATTGGCTGGATTCTAGCCACATGGTTGCTCTCATGGTGTGGTGCAGGGGGTCAGAAGAACTTGGCTAGGCTTTGGCACTTACTTGCTCAGACACTTTATTTCTGAAACTGAGTTGTCTTATCTGTGATTGGGGATCGGGTCAGTGTTGACTATCTCTAGGGTTTGATAAAGATCAGATGCTGTGTATATCCTGGAAACCCCTATGGGCAATTTGGGCATGAGGATGGAGAGGATTGAGTGAAGGCACAGGCTTTAGAGAGTCATATGCTGCTACACTGTGCCACACTGTCACCTCAGGCAAGTTGACTAACCTTGATAGCCCAGTTTCCTTACATGCAAAATTGGGGTGGGGTCTGGGAGAGATATTTCCTCATAGGGTTCTTGCCCAGTTTAAATTAGATAATGTGTGTAATCATGTGTGCAACATTACGACTGCCACATGATAAGTTCTAAATAGATTACAGTTATTATCATTAAAAATAAACTTAAACATAATATGTTACCATACAAATAAACTTGAACATGTGGTTCAGGGCTGATCCCCAAGAAATCCATGTGGGACACTCACCAGTTGCTGTGTCATACGACAGTCCCTGCAGTGGGTGGCGTGGTCGTAGGGTCTGTGATCCAGTATGTCTTTCCTGAGGAGGAAGGTCACTGATGTCACCCCCTCGCCCAGGCCTGAAGGGGTCACAGGCTGCAGCCCCACCTGGTGCCCTGTGTGTCACTGAGCATCCAGGGCTTCTAAGTGGCTAAGAACATTCTGTGCTGGGGTTGCACATGTTTGTGATTGGAATTTCCAACACTAGCTCCTCAGACTCTGTGATTTGACCTTATTTTTCAGATTTACTCTTTTTATCATTACATCTCCATTTCCAATGTAGGAATGTCAATGTTAAAATCACAGCTCTCTTTACATCTTCTTAAGGGGACATGTGGTATAAAATAGAAAAGTGAAATTGTGTCAAGTTATTTTATTTCTGCTTGGGTGTTGAGAAAAATAATAGAGAGAAAAAGAAAATTTTGATTAGAAGGTGAGAATAAGAAAAAAACACACACAAAATCCCCAAATATGGGATTGTAATCTTTAACCTGCTTAAGACAAAGGGGGAGTAATTTAGTGAAAACCAAAACAAACAAACAAAAAAACCAACAACAACTGTACTTTGAAGGCACTAGCTGGGAAAAGTCATATTTATTTGGGTGAACTATGTGTTTTTAAAAAGCCTAGGCTAAAAATTGGATATAAAATACATCAACACTGTGGTCAACTACTCTTCCCTCTCTCCCCACCCAAAATAAGACACTGCATTTTGAGTGATTACTAGTAAATGACTAGGATTACAGTACAGTTTTATGTTTGAACAGGGGTTGTAGGCGGAGGGCACTTCAGGAAATTGTTCAATACCCGCTTCCTTCGGCTGGGCTGGTCTTGCTGAGCACCCGCCACAGGAAAGGTTTCGAAGCTGTGGCGGCTTCCTTGCGACACCAGCAGCAACGCACTCTCCACGAGAGAAGCTGCGTGTGGCAAGCTCGTCCCGCGCTCGCGTGCAGCTCTTCTAAAGGCCTCTGTGTTCTCTGATCGGAAATGATGCTTTTCCAAGGAGACCAGTTGTCCTTGCTGCTCAGGAGAAATCTCCCATGTACTAGTAGAAGCAGCAATTTCTCCTCGCTGCGATCCTAGCAAACTGCAGGGGTTGGCTCGCATTTTCTGCATGTTCACGTTGCCTGTGGCCTTTCATTTCATAACTGTGGTCTTTCTTTTTATCCACTCATTGATTTGATGTTACTATGTGGTCTTTCCTTGCGTTGCATGTACAGGACTCGGGCTGTGGTCCACTTTTTTGAGTCCTGCCCTCCCTGCTGGACTGTGAGGAGCCACAGCCATCCTCTGAGCTTGTGCCCCAGCTGGTCAGAGTGGACGCTGGCACGCAGGAGGGCACAACTGCATTTATTAAATAACTGAGGCAAGTGATCTGCAAGTGAATCGGGTGGAAATGAGATCAGAGTAGGAGTCAGACCTCCTGAATTCAGGCCATGGTTCTGTAAGCCTCTAGCCTTTATTCCACTTTCTAGATTTCCGACACATGTCTTAACCCCCACCATGCTTCATGTTCTTATTAACAACTGGGCTAATGGGACCTCCTCTGTCTACTTGGCCAGACGACTTTTGTAACCGGAAGCCAGTGAGTATACATGGGAACATGAATTCACATGCGATAAAGACATAAGGTATTTTCATTAATTCACCATGTGATCATTTTCTTTCGCAATGTTGTATGTCCACAAACAGAGGAAGGAAAAAGGGATGGGGAAAAACACACACAAAGTCCTGCCAAAACTATTCAAATTGATTATCTTTATTTAGAATTAGAAGGTATTGAAGAAGCCACTGGTACGGATTGCCATACTGGGTTCTGCTGTTGCCACTCTCTCATTATACTTATTGCTTCTTTTCTCTTTATTCCAGTTATTGCTCTGCTGTTGGGCACACCTTTACCATTGTACTTAGTATTGTATACATGGTTCTTTTTAAAAAAATATTTTTAAAATATATTTTTATTGATTTCAGAGAGGAAGGAAGAGGGAGAGAGGGATAGAAATATCAATCATGAGAAAAAATCATTGATTGACTGCCTCCTGCATGCCCCCTACTGGGGATTGAGTCTACAACTTGGGCATGTGCCCTGACCAGGAATCAAACCATGACCTCCTGGTTCACAGGTCGATGCTCAACCACTGAGCCACATCAGCTGGACTGTATACAGGATTCTTTATGCAAAAGATGAAGGGCCAGCTTTGTTTTCTAATTCAGAATCTTTTGAATTTTAGGAAAATATGGTGGGCATGCCACATACTATGTAACATCTTCAATCAGCAGTTTGTAATCACAGACATTAATATTTCTGCAGAGAAAAGTATGAATTTTAAAAGTAAGTGGGATAAAGATTATAAACAACCACTTCTCAATTCCTTTTTTCCCTCCAAATGATTTTATTAAAATGTTCTGATTGAGGGCTATTTAAGTATCCAAGGCTGGTATACCTGTTACCTCCTATCTCCCACACCCCCATACATACCTAATTAAAATTCTCATTTAAAGAAAGCATATTCCCTGCTGTTGTATTTATAATGAATAACCTATTGCCAGATCGCTGCCTGGTACATTGTCTGATCCATGTGTCCTTAGAAAACCAGATAATTTAACTGCCTTCCATCAAACACATTAAAATCTTTGAAGATTTAATTTTTTTTATTTGACTGGCTGGTATGTGCTGTATGCTTTCCCTGGTCTGACAGTGATAAAATTAAAATGTTATAGGAAATGGCTCAACTATATTTTTAACTAACAATAATCAACTGAAGCTGATCAGCTACTTCTTGTTTTGGCTTTTTAAAGTTCTGAAAATATTTTAAAGGTTTAGAATAGTAAAATAAACCAAGCACAATATGAGGATATCCACACCCTCTCCCCTCCCACCCACTCCGCACCACATAGCACCAAACTTAGATTTGAATGACAGCATATCTTAGGCATCACAGGATATTTCATTCATATTGGAAAAATCATGGAATTTCTATATAATCTTTCAGCAAAGGTCATAGACTTACTGTGCTTTGGTATTTCTTAAATAAATCTATCTTTGGGTAAAGATTTGTGCCCAAATAAATATATAAACTGTGGGAATAACCCAATATGATAACTTTCTGAAATAGTTAATTAGACAATAATAATTCAATGGAAACATATACAAATTTTCTGGCTTCCCCCGGATTGAGTTTGCCTGCAGATTAGCTGAGATAGAAGGTCCAAGATGACCTCACCCAGTTGGTTCTGGCTATTACATAGGACATCCGAATTCTTCTTCACACGGGCTCTTGTCCTCCTGCTTTTTTCATGATGGTTTTAGGGCAATGACTTAGGACATCTATAAAAAAGCGCTGCGAGATTTCTAAAGGCCGAGAATTAGATGACATAAAGTTGTTTCTGTTACATTATTGATCAAAGCAAGCACAACACAAGATCAGATTCAAGGAGAGGGGAAGATCCATTCTACTCTTTGATGGGATGAAGGGCAAAGCCACATTGCAAAGGGAGATACATATTGGGACCAAAGAACTTTGTGGCCATAATTTGAAATTTGTTCTCTGGTCACCATTTTATGTATCCTTTCTACATCAAAACACAGGCATCTCCTCTCAAGACATCAAAAGTCTCATCCAATTATGGCACCAAGCTCCAAGTTCAGTATCATGTGGTCTGCATCTGGTCCAGGTATGGATGAGGCTCCTCCGTGTAATTTCTCCCAGTCTCCAGGCTTGTAAACATAAAACAGAAGTTACTGCTCCCTACTGACCCAGCATGCACTGATGAGACCAGGGGAATAGCCATTTCAGCAGATGCTTCTTCCAAAGAAGGGAGGAATGAAAGGAGATAGCCATCATGGTCCAAAGTAACTCTGAAATCCAGTCTGGCACATGCAGCCAGTTCCTTTAATCCAGGGGCAAGACTTCTTATCTTTCTGACTAGAGGACTGATGCACGAAATTCGTGCAAGAGTAGGCCTTCCTTCCCCCGACTACTGGCACCGGCTTCCTTCTGGCACCGGGACCTGGGCTTCCCTTGCAGCCCCAGTTTCGTCCAGAAGGTCATTCGGAAGGATGTCTGGAAGGACGTCTGGTCTAATTAGCATATTACATTTTTATTATTATAGATAACAAGTGACTCATGTTTGTGGCTGATAGTTTTCTTAGGCTTCTTCCTAGCCACAAAAATGTCTGGTTCCCAAGTCCTCTCCTCATTTTAAACTGCCCTGTCCCTTAGTGCAAGCTGGTGGTGTTTTTACTTAAAATTTACTTGGCTTCCTTAAAATCTGCTTGGAGTACATTCTGTGTCCCCCAAACCCAAAGTTTGAAATAAACTTTGAACCACACGTGAAACTGCTATGGGCAATGCTCTTAAGGTTCTTAGATGCTGGTTTGTCTAGTTGAAAAGTTCAGCAAGGCACTACCTTAAAACTTTAGAGTTCTTAACAAAGAGCCCTACAGTTACACCCATGATTTATTGCTACCTCAAGTCTATTTTTTACTTTGTAAATCTTTTTCCACGAGAAACTGGAAATGACAGACCATCATATTTCCTAATCTACCACATCAGAGATTTCCTCTTAATTCTACTCTCAAATTTAAAAGTTCCTTCTTTGATTTATCTCTTATTCTTCCAGTCTCTTATAAGACACCAATTGACACTTTCATAATTTTTTTTAAAATATATTTTTATTGACCACAGGGAGGAAGGGAGAAGGAGAGAGACAGAAACATCAATGATGAAACAAATTTCCTAATCTACCACATCAGAGATTTCCTCTTAATTCTACTCTCAAATTTAAAAGTTCCTTCTTTGATTTATCTCTTATTCTTCCAGTCTCTTATAAGACACCAATTGACACTTTCATAATTTTTTTTAAAATATATTTTTATTGACCACAGGGAGGAAGGGAGAAGGAGAGAGACAGAAACATCAATGATGAAAGAAAATCATTGATTGGCTGTCTCCTGAACACCCCAAACTGGGGATTGAGCCTGCAACCCAGGCATGTCCCCCGTCTGGGAACTGAACTATGACCTTCTGGTTCATAGGTCGACACTTAACCACTGAGCCACATCAGCCAGGCACCAGTTGACCTTTTCAGCCTTCTGCAAGGAAATCTCTCTAGTCAGATACACCAGTTGAGGTTACTGAAGATGATAGAATATCTATCTATATATATAAGAGGCTAGGTGACCGACCGAACGTCCATCTGACCATCTAACTGACCAACCGGCCGGTACATATGACACACACTGGCAATTTAAAAATAAACATTGATTCGCGCATGTGCGATACATATAAAGCTCTCACTGATGTCAATCACATGTGTATATTTTGATCTGTCATTGTTGATTATGAATTTGCTTGTTTTTGTTGACATTTCTATTATAGAGAAAGGGCGAATAGCAATATTAAAATATTTCTTCTAATTAATTTCCTTTCAATGTGCATGGATCCGTGCACCGGGTCACTAGTATATACATGCAATGCCTGTGGCTCTTTCTCCAGTCTTCTACAGCCCTCCCCTCACTGTTCTTTTCAGCCTCCACTAACCATCTCTCGGTGTCCTCCAGCCTCCGTCTTCACCAGGCCCCAACGCCAACACCACACGTTAAAGCAGCACTACACGCTCAGTAGCGATTTCTGTTTCACTTAGCCTTTGCTAAACCACCACCAAAACTGAGTAGCTGGCACTATAACACATTACAGTTTCTCATGTCTCTGTGGGCGGGTTCGGTGTTTCTTCTGCCGGCTGTGCCTCGGCTCACTTATGTGGCCGAGTTCAGCTGGAGCATCAGAAGGGCTGTCAGTTGGTGTTGGCTGTCACCTGGGGGGAGGGGTCAGTTATCCTCCAAGTGACTTTTTTCCTTGTGTGGTGGTCTCAGGGCAGAGCTTCAATGGAGCCAAAATAGGGCTCCAGACTTACAAAGGCCTGGCCTCAGAAGTGATGTCTAATCAATCCCTTTAGCCACATTATCCACATTATTTGTCAAAGCGAGTCTCAAGGCCAGCCCAGGCTCATGGGGCGGAGAAATTGACTACATTCTGGTAGGAGAAGCAGCAAAGTGACATGGCAAAGGATGTGACGCCCGGGACAGGAGGAATTGTGGACATACTTTACAGTCAGTCACAGCCTGGCTCTATGCATTTGTTTTCATCCATTGTTTAATTTAAAAATCTAAACATTGGGTAATTATAAACTGTTTATTTCATTATGTTGAACTAATTATGTCATTACATTAAAATATTCAATATACCTTAGATCAGTGATGGCGAACCTATGGCACGCGTGTCAGGGGTGACACGAAAACTCATTTTTTTGGTTGATTTTTCTTTGTTAAATGGCATTTAAATATATAAAATAAATATCAAAAATGTAAGTCTTTGTTTTACTATGGTTGCAAATATCAAAAAATTTCTACATGTGACACGGCACCAGAGTTAAGTTAGGGTTTTTCAAAATGCTGACACACCGAGCTCAAAAGGTTCGCCATCACTGCCTTAGATCCTTCTCATGTCTGACGAAATCAGTGATTGAGTTCGGTAACTGTAGATCTATAATTAGGATCATATAATTCTGATCCCAAAACAATCATTTAACTTAGGCCATCTGATTGTGACTGTTATTTAATAAATAATAATTACATTGTCACCTATGTTCTTATTGTGTTTTTTATTTCCTTTGAAGCAACATCATTTTGTTGTATCAAACATTTTAATCTCTATATTTCTATTTGTAAATCCTTTCCAGTTTTTTTATTGAGATGGATCCATCTGCATTAAAAATGACAAAGATTACTTTATTAGGTACCATTAGGAACAATATGATTGCAAATGTACGATTTTTCAAAATTTACATTTTCAGGTAATTAAAATCTTTAAGATTTTCTTTAGGCCATTATTGTCATTAAAGCACCTGAAGTATATAATAATAATCTGCGTTGTATCAAAAATTTTAATCTCTATATTTCTATTTTTAAATCCTTTCCAGTTTTTTTTTTATTGAGATGAATTCATCTGCATTAAAAATGACAAAGATTACTTTATTAGGTACCTTTAGGAACAATATGATTGTAAATGTATGATTTTTCAAAATTTACATTTTCAGGTACTTAAAATATTTAAGATTTGCTTTAAGCATTATTGTCATTAAAGCACCGGAAGTGTATAATAATAATCTGAAAAAACAAAGAAGTTAATCATAACCTATTGCAAACTGAATGTACCAATCAAAAATAAATATAGCAATCCATGATCCCCTAATACCAATACATGATGCCCCTAATTTCAGACTTAACAACTATGTCTACTTACTTAAACAGTCCTTTTTTTTGTATTTCTATATTCAAGATGACATTGAAGTCAGTATTTTGTTTTTTATTATTATTTATGGTTCTGATAAAAATATGCCATCTTTATGTCCATGCCCATATATGAAATTTTATATCCCTCATATATAAATTCCTATAGAAGAATTTGATAAATATATTGAAATGTGTTAATTTCAATTACTATTAGCATTTTTGAAAACACCTTATGTTAAAAGGGCATGTATTTTTAAAAAATCGATTTAGTAATTATATTTAAAAGCTAGTTACCATAGGATTCTCTTTTAGTTTTATGTTATGTACTAGTGGGGTCCCTGGGCCTGGCCTGCAGCTCTCCGACACCCTCCGAGGGATCCCAGACTGCGAAAGGGCACAGGCCAGGCTGAGGGACCCCACTGGTGCATGATCCGGGCCGGGGAGGGACCGCGGGAGGACTCCAGGGCTTGTTCAGCCCATCTTGCCCAGTCCTGATCAGCCGGACCCCAGCAGCAAGCTAACCTACGGGTCAGAGCATCTGCCCTCTGGTAGTCAGTGCGTCTGCCCCCTGGTGGTCAGTGTGCATCATAGCGACTGGTTGAATGGTCGAAAAAAATAGTTGGACACTTAGCATATTGGGCTTTTATTATATAGGATTATATATAGTAAATTTGTTATATGTGGTAAAATGAAAATACCATGACATATTTCTAGGCAGCAAACTTTTCGTGATTGATTACAAGGCTCCAAACATCCCAGGTTACCTTTTACTGTAGCTCGAAAGCTAGTTACCATAGGATTCTCTTTTAGTTTTATGTGATATATTAGAGGCCCGGTACATGGATTCATGCACCTGTGGGGTCCCTGGGCCTGGCCTGCGGCTTTCCGACATCCCCCGAGGGGTTCCAGACTGCAAGAGGGCACAGGCCAGGCTGAGGGACCCCACTGGTGCATGATCCGGGCCAGGGAGGGACCGCAGGAGGACTCCAGGGCTTGTTCAACCCATCTTGCCCAGTCCCGATCAGCTGGACCCCAGCAGCAAGCTAACCTACCAGTCAATGCATCTGCCCCCTGGTGGTCAGTGCACATCATACCGACTGGTTGAATGGTTGAAAAAATAGTTGGACACTTAGCATATTGGGCTTTTATTATATAGGATTATATATAGTAAATTTGTTATATGTGGTAAAATGAAAATACCATGACATATTTCTAGGCAGCAAACTTTTCGTGATTGATTACAAGGCTCCAAACATCCCAGGTTACCTTTTACTGTAGCTCGGAGCTTCCAGGTGCATGAGTAAGTCACCCAGGGCAAACCACAGCTGTGAGAAATCAGCACGTCACTGTCAGTTATGACTCAGCAGGAGGAAAACTGGTGACTATAATTAGGTGTGACAGTTTCTTAATGGTCCAACTTAATCACCCTTTTTAAGTTGGGTTTCATCTCTGCATGTGTCACGGTCTTGTCCTGAAATGTCAAAATACTGAGGAAATAGATAAACACAGCGAAGAAATATAGAAATCGACATGGATTCATGCACCTGTGGGGTCCCTGGGCCTGGCCTGCGGCTTTCCGACATCCCCCGAGGGGTTCCAGACTGCAAGAGGGCACAGGCCAGGCTGAGGGACCCCACTGGTGCATGATCCGGGCCAGGGAGGGACCGCAGGAGGACTCCAGGGCTTGTTCAACCCATCTTGCCCAGTCCCGATCAGCTGGACCCCAGCAGCAAGCTAACCTACCAGTCAATGCATCTGCCCCCTGGTGGTCAGTGCACATCATACCGACTGGTTGAATGGTTGAAAAAATAGTTGGACACTTAGCATATTGGGCTTTTATTATATAGGATTATATATAGTAAATTTTTAATATGTGGTAAAATAAAAATACCATAACATATTTCTAGGCAGTAAAATTTTCATGATTGATTGCAAGGCTCCAAACAACCTTTTTACTGTAGCTCCGAGCTTCCAGGTGCATGAGTAAGTCACCCAGGGCAAACCACAGCTGTGGGAAATCAGCATGTCACTGTCAGTTATGACTCAGTGGTAGAAAAACTGTTGACTATAATTAGGTGTGACAGTTTCTTAATGGTCAAACTTAATCACCCTTTTTAAGTTGGGTTTCATCTCTGCATGTGTCACGATCTTGTCCTGAAATGTCAAAATACTGAGGAAATAGATAAACACAGCAAAGAAATATAGAAATTGAATCTCAGAGCCAGCTCCCTTTATCTGTCACCCATTTCTAGAGAGGGATACTGCCTTGGAATTTGGGGAGTCTTTCTTTTTAAAAAAAATCTTTATTGCTGAAAGTATTACATATGTCCCCCCTTGCCTCCCATTAACCTCTTCCAACCCAGCCCCTGCCCCCTACCCCAGGCCTTCACCACCCTACTGTCTGTGTCCATGGGTTATGCATGTATGCATACAAGTTCAATGGTTGATCTCTTCCCACACACCCACCCTCCCCTGCCTTCCCTCTGATGATGAGTGGATTCAACAGCTAGGGATCATTTCTTATAACAACGTTAACCCAGGACCATGTGCATGCACTAGCCTTCCCCCTTGCCTCCCATTAACCTCTTCCAACCCAGCCCCTGCCCCCTACCCCAGGCCTTCACCACCCTACTGTCTGTGTCCATGGGTTATGCATATATGCATACAAGTTCAATGGTTGATCTCTTCCCACACCCCCACCCTCCCCTGCCTTCCCTCTGACGATGAGTGGATTAAACAGCTAGGGATTATTTCTCATAACAACATTAACCATGTGCATGCACTAGCCTTCCTACATAGACATCTCTCAAGGCCCAGCCTCCAAGTCCTGAGGTCTGTAGGACAACCTGCTTTGGAAGCAGAACCAGTGATGAAAGCCTCAAGGGTGAAACACCTAGAGAACTTCCATAGCTAGAGCCACTCTCCCCGCCACACACTGCACACAGACTGGCTTTTAGGAAGGAATCAAGATTCAAGTTATAGGAGAAGGAGGGTGAGCTGCATCTGTCCAGTATTCTCACCTGCATCAACACCTGTCCTTAAATCAGAGCCTATTACCAGTTCCTATGTGAGAATACCTGTTGGGAAGCATGAGACTTGGAAAGTTTGTAAAGGGAAGCATGAGACTTGGTTGGAAAGTTTGTAAAGAGGGAATTCTGATAAAAGGGAAGTGTGTGGAAGGCCGCCTGCCCTGTTTATTGGAATTCGACTTAGGGGAGACTTTGGGGAGCGTAAAGCGGCGACTCTCATTATTCCTTGACCTTTCCAAACAAGTCTGTGCAGGAGCAGTCCCCTGGGTGTTTACTGGAATCCTTGTGCTTAATCCCCAGATGCCTCTTTCCAAACAAGTCTGTGCAGGAGCAGACCCCCGGGTGTTTACTGGAATCCTTGTGCTTAATCCCCGGATGCCCTTGCCTAGAGGACATTGTAAACACAGGAGTCCTCCCAAGGTTACTCACCCTACTGATTGTACCTAAAGACAAAAACTGCAATAAAAGGCTAAGGAGGCAGGCAATCGAGGCTGCCTGGTCCTTTGGCCAGACCGTCCCTTAGTCTCTCTTTCACAGCAAAAGTTGTGTCAGAGTAATCCATTCATCCATCCCTCAGGGGCTGCTGGTCAGCCCTGGCAAATACCCACCTCAAATTCTAGCTTCTCAAATGCCACCTCTCCTAGGTGCTGAAGCTGTCATCTCAACCAGACATTTCATATGCATTTTGCAATGGGCTTGAATTCTCATAATCTTCCCTCTCAAGCCTGTTATTCTATTTTTCTTTTCTTGGTTAGTGGCATCACTGTTCAGTTGACCAAGATAGAAATATAGAAAGCGCCAGTAGCTCCTGTCCCTCTGCTTCCTTTTGAGTCTGCTTCTGATAGGTTCCCTTGCAGCTGTCTGACGCATCCCAGCCCTGTTAGTGCTGCCCTAGAACAGAATCCGTCACCTTTAACATGGGTCCTGGTAGTATGTTCCTGAATATTCTCCCACCCCCTTCTCCCTTCAACTAAACCTCTACACTACCATCAGAATATGTATATGTGTGTCTCAGGCATGAAATGACCATGTCTTTGTCCAAAACCACTGATGATTTCCCCATTGACTCTACGATAGAGACCTAACTCCTTGGCATGTTAGTCAAAGGTTTTACTAACCTGGTTCTTGGCTATTTTCTAGGCTCACCTTCAATCCCTTCTTAAACCTTCTTCACTTATAATCCAATCAAAATCTATCGTGCTTTTAAAAGGCTGCTTCTTTTTTACTACAGAACTTTTTTAAAGTTCTCTACCAGAAAATGTCCATGTCTCTGCTGATATTCAATAAAATGGCACCTCCTTTTTAGCTTCTCTGGGCGTTCTAGCCTTTTCTCTTACCTTACAGGAGATTTACTTGTTTCTGTATTTATATCCCCTTAGCACTTTCTATGTTCCTCCATTGCAATAGCTGGCACATTGCTTTGAGCTTTAGTTTACATAACTGTCTCTTCCATTGTATGACCAGTTCCTTAGGGCAAGGCCTGTTTTTTAGTCTCCAGCAAATCCTTAGCAGATTCCTCCATTCATTTCTATGAAGCATCTACTCTGCAGTAGTAAATAAGACAGCAATGGATAAGTCAGGCATGGTCCCTGCCATCTATGCTTTAACATAGATTCTAATAGTGGAAATGAATAGGCATCCAGATTTGATGATGGTGTCTTAACTAAGCTGATATTGGTGGAGATGGTATATTCAGGAGTAAAATCAACAGCAATTCCTTATCACTGGTTGTGGGGATGAGAGTAGAGAGCCAAAAATTCTTAGGCCAGCCAAGGTGACTGGCCTAAGAATTAAGTGAATCTTAGGTTCCATTAATAAAATTAGTGCTGTGATTCTTAGCACTAGAGAACTGAGTTTACTTGTAGGATATAATCAAACTTTACTGTGCTTAGAACTAACATATATGTTCAGAAAAATGTCTACATGAATTACAGTTTTTATAATTTTAGTAGAAATATTAAGCATATATATATATATATACAAACAGTTGGTAAGACCACATCATGTTTTTCTGAAAAGCTGAAATTAGAAAAATTCTTAGGATTAGTATTAAATACGTTTAAATAATGTTTCTTTAAATACACAAGGAGAACTTTAAAACTGATGTCATGATAGTTATGTCAGTTCCTCATCAACAGCATTATAAAGTAGTGTTATTATTCATAATGTATATTTTTTAGACACTGTTGTTGGTCTCAGTGAACTTTTTACAAACAGCTTTCTTAAGGTATAATTGTTCAGTGAACTTTCAATAAGTGAATGAAGGTAAACATAGGGCTAACATATTATAAAATTTAAAGCACTTGCTGATAATCCTTAAAGGAATAGCCTAATTGATTAATATACTTGAAATTATAGTGACTCTTCTTTTAAGCAATAATCGGTAAAATGAATTAAAAGATAAAATAATACTATTATTACTTCCAGAGTTGTGTAACTATGAGTTTTTTTTCATGATATAACTTCATGTCATACTGTGTTATCTAATTAAGTTTTTTTTTCCTTCTAGATGAGCAAGAGATAGTACAAAAACGAACTTTCACAAAATGGATCAACTCTCATCTGGCCAAGGTAAAGGAAACTACCAGAGTTCTGTGTTTACCTAGTTTGAGCCAATAAATCATTAAATGTGCAGTATAAAGTCATGCTGCTTTTGCTGTGGTTGAAATTACCAATCAGTGATATTGTCAACCCCATCAGTTTAACTGTTGCCTACATACAGCACTAGCTCACATTGCTCTGGGAGAAAGCCTAGAGCCAAGAGCAGCTATCCATGTCAATTCAAGGAATCTTGAAATATCCATCCAGTTATTACTCCTGTCCTAGGATGTGTGCCATATGAAAAGAACTGGTGCTGGATTTTCTTTTCTGTGTTTGTTTCAATTTGGAACAGAAAGCAGCAAGGAGTGGTCTGTCCTAAGCAAAGAATTCTATCTGAAGAGGTCATAATAGTGTCTCTGGTGCTTTGATAGGAAGTAACCATGGTGGGAGGACACTAAGAGGGCTAATCATTCTGAGATTATTGACACTGACATTAGGTTTTATCAGTGACTGTATTTGTACAAACTCCAATACAGCTATAGAGTTCAAGCCTCTTTCATTTGTGAAGCATCTCTGACCGCATGCGAGACAGCACGCCTGTCCCCTAGCAAATGCTCAGGGCCATCCCCCTCCTTTCCCTGGGTTTCCTGCCTCTGGTACGGAAGGATCTGAAATCTCTGCCCTAGTCCAGAACCTGCAGCGTAGGGTCTCTGGTGCTTTGATAGGAAGTAACCATGGTGGGAGGACACTAAGAGGGCTAATCATTCCGAGATTATTGACACTGACATTAGGTTGTATCAGCGACTGTATTTGTACAAACTCCAATACAGCTATATTAGAATAAAACTAGAGGCCCAATGCACGAAATTCATGCAAGGGGCTCGGCCCTCGCAGCTGCAGCTTGCCTCAGCCCTCACAGCCCCAGCTTCGTCCGGAAGGTTGTTTGGCTGTCTGGTCTGATTAGCATATTATGCTTTTATTATTATAGATTAATCTCTTATCTTGCTGATGAAAAATATGCAAACAAAAAAATCATTGCATTTGTGAAAATAAATGCAGACAATGGGACAATTGTCTGACTTGAGTGACAGGATTCTTTGGCTGAGAGCTGTGCCTACAGTGTTCAAGGCAGAACCCTATGAGCAGTTTTTGATAAGAGATTTCCCCAAAGTCTCTTTTATGGTTCAGAAGCAAACAAAACACAGCAATGTATTTCAGCCCAACTGTACAAATTAACTGCTTACTGTGGTGTCTCTAAGAGGCTTTGGTGACAGGAAAAAATTAGTAAGACACTTTCCCAGGCCTTGAAAAGTTCGCAGTCCAGACAAGATTGAAGACAAGAACAATGTGTCTAAATACAGGATGAACTGGGATGATCTCTCCTACAATCCCTTTCCAAAAGCCACGTGGTGAGAGGGAATTCTCTGGCCCAGGGGTGCACCCAGCTTCTACTCTAGGAAACGCAGCAAATGCCTCTCATTTTCTCAGGTCCTGGCCAGTGCCAGCAGCGATCACTTACACCACAGAATTAACATCCATTGGGAGGGTTACTTCTTTCTTAAATGAAAATAGAGTTATTGTTTTTTCATATTGTTAGAAGATTACATGCTAATTGTAAATAATATTAACAATATACCTCTTACAAGTGTAAGAAAGTAAAAATCACCTCAAATCTTACAATCCTGATAGAACCATCCCTAACATATTAATCGCCACTTTTCTACACAGGGACACACGATTTCACAAAAGTGGTTTTATAGGATCGTGGTTGTATGCCTCTGTTTCATGCAGCACATCTTTCCATGTCAATAGTCACAGAGCTACATAGTCATATTAATGGATGAGTAATTTTATTATAAATATATAAGTTATAAATCATAAAGTACTCAGTAGCCTATTGATGGTCATTTACGTGGCTTCTAGTTGGTACTATACAGAACCCTACACTGAAAGTCCTTGAGCCTATATCTTTGATCACTTGTGTGATTTTTTCTTAGGATAAATTTCTAGAAGTGGGCGGATAGTCAATAGGCATATGCACTTATAATTTTAATATATACCAAGAGCTTATGTGAATGCCCATTTCCTTACACTAGTAACGGACAAAGAAGCTACAGTGTTTTCTAATCTGATTGGCGAATATAATTTATAATTAATTTTTAATTTTGTTTAAGTAAGGTTGAATACCGTGAAAGTTTTTTTGTTTAAGTAAGGTTGAATACCTTTGTGAAAGTTTTCAAAGTAAAATTCTTGGGACACACTCATCTATTATGCACCGAATCCTTAAAAAGAAGGGGAAGTCTGAATAGATGCCATGCCATACAGTATGTGAAGGGCCTTTGTGGAGCAATTATCTTCCAAGAGTTTATTTTCAAGTCTGTTTTGTAATTGCTGTCTTATCATTGCTTCAAGTTGCTTTACATAGTGATGTGGTAACTGGCTATTGCAATAGGCTTTACCGATGTGTGTTGTTTTTTCTGGTCTCTTCCAGCCCTGCTCTGTGACCTCGCCCCTACCATTTCCCACCTAAATATCTAAGCCCTCCCTTTACTGTGGAGTTCAAGCCTCTTTCATTTGTGAAGCATCTCTGACCACATGCGAGACAGCACGCCTGTCCCCTAGCAAATGCTCGGAGGATGTTAGCAGTTTCCCTGCACCCCCTCCCAGGGCTATCCCCCTCTGTTCCCTGGGTTTCCTGCCTCTAGTGCGGAAGGATCTGAAATCTCTGCCCTAGTCCAGAACCTACAGCGTAGATGAGGTTCAGCATGCCTTAGATTATCTGGTACTGTTCCCTATCTCAGCCTCCCAGTAACATTGTGAATCACTAAGGCATGTGCTAATTCTTGGAATTTCTTTATAAGTCCCAATAGCTCTAAGCACAGTACTGAGTACCATACAGAGATATTTGATAAAACAACAGCAAAGAGTCTATATCTTCTCTTGATTTTTTTTTATAATAGTAAATGCGTTTCTGGCACTGTGCTAAGTACTTCACACAGGCTATTTTCAGCCTTCATCTCCATGAATTGGTGCTGCTGAGATTTTAATCCAGACATGAATCTAAAGTCTGCGTGGTTTTTCCTACTTTGCACATTTTTGCATCTATTGTATTATTTTGAAAGACCAAGAAAATTATGAAAACCTCCACAACTGCTCCATTATAACCCTAATGTGATTGTTTTTGCTCTTTTTTTTTTTTATCCTCTCCTCTGCTCTAGTGACTTTTTCTTTCCTGAGTTACCTGGAAAACTGAGAACGGAAGCAGAACAAGGATACTTATACTTGTTATCCTGAACTTGTTTATACTGATGCTGTGGTATCTTGTCAAACATAGCCAAACCCACAAATTCATTGGAGAACACTTTCCTTTCCTGATGCACTTATATTGCAAAAACACTGCAAAGATCAAATTTGACCCCGTTACCCTTCCTCGGCTGTTGACAGTTTTAGGACAGCTATAGAGTTGAGCTTTGTGTCTTTATCTGTGCCAGCAGCTGATCACATGACCCCCTATTATCCCTCCCTCTCTTCCCCAGCTTTTGCCCACCTTCACCCCCGAGTTTCTATTTACAGCTCCATTTCTTTCTCATTCTCCCACCCATCTCTGACCCATGCCTGTCCATCTCTAACTCTCCCAGGCTCTCTCCTCCTCCATCACAAGACTACTCAACCTTCTGTCTCTATCTCCATCTCTCCATCCCCATTTCTATCCTCATTTTCATTGCTATTCCTACCTGTAACCTGTACCTCTAAAAGCACATGTGCTTCTAGGCTTCATAGTCTCATGGAGGTCACACTTCCATACACACCCAAATTAAAAGGGAAGCACACATAGGCCTTCCCCCTGCGGTGTGCTCGCTTACTCCTGAGAATGACAATCTCTCTCTCTGACAGAAACAAGGTCAATTTCATGTCTTTGGTTCAGTATCTGGACCAGGACATCGTGTCACTTTTCCTGCTGTCCCTGTGAGGAGACTTGCTCCCAAAGCAATTCTGTGATGCTAGAGTGTGCTTGGTCCCATCACTCTAGCACTTTGCGGGCATGACAGCAAGCATATACATGTGCTCATGC
>NW_005371441.1:3072040-3094968 GCF_000412655.1 Myotis brandtii | reverse complement strand
TGAGGTTCAGCATGCCTTAGATTATCTGGTACTGTTCCCTATCTCAGCCTCCCAGTAACATTGTGAATCACTAAGGCATGTGCTAATTCTTGGAATTTCTTTATAAGTCCCAATAGCTCTAAGCACAGTACTGAGTACCATACAGAGATATTTGATAAAACAACAGCAAAGAGTCTATATCTTCTCTTGATTTTTTTTTATAATAGTAAATGCGTTTCTGGCACTGTGCTAAGTACTTCACACAGGCTCCTTTACAGCCTTCATCTCCATAAATTGGTGCTGCTGAGATTTTAATCCAGACATGAATCTAAAGTCCACATCGTTTTTCCTACTTTGCACATTTTTGCATCTATTGTATTATTTTGAAAGACCAAGAAAATTATGAAAACCTCCACAACTACTCCATTGTCTGATTAGCATATTATGCTTTTATTATTATAGATTAATCTCTTATCTTGCTGATGAAAAATATGCAAACAAAAAAATCATTGCATTTGTGAAAATAAATGCAGACAATGGGACAATTGTCTGACTTGAGTGACAGGATTCTTTGGCTGAGAGCTGTGCCTACAGTGTTCAAGGCAGAACCCTATGAGCAGTTTTTGATAAGAGATTTCCCCAAAGTCTCTTTTATGGTTCAGAAGCAAACAAAACACAGCAATGTATTTCAGCCCAACTGTACAAATTAACTGCTTACTGTGGTGTCTCTAAGAGGCTTTGGTGACAGGAAAAAATTAGTAAGACACTTTCCCAGGCCTTGAAAAGTTCGCAGTACAGACAAGATTGAAGACAAGAACAATGTGTCTAAATACAGGATGAACTGGGATGATCTCTCCTACAATCCCTTTCCAAAAGCCACGTGGTGAGAGGGAATTCTCTGGCCCAGGGGTGCACCCAGCTTCTACTCTAGGAAACGCAGCAAATGCCTCTCATTTTCTCAGGTCCTGGCCAGTGCCAGCAGCGATCACTTACACCACAGAATTAACATCCATTGGGAGGGTTACTTCTTTCTTAAATGAAAATAGAGTTATTGTTTTTTCATATTGTTAGAAGATTACATGCTAATTGTAAATAATATTAACAATATACCTCTTACAAGTGTAAGAAAGTAAAAATCACCTCAAATCTTACAATCCTGATAGAACCATCCCTAACATGTTAATCGCCACTTTTCTACACAGGGACACACGATTTCACAAAAGTGGTTTTATAGGATCGTGGTTGTATGCCTCTGTTTCATGCAGCACATCTTTCCATGTCAATAGTCACAGAGCTACATAGTCATATTAATGGATGAGTAATTTTATTATAAATATATAAGTTATAAATCATAAAGTACTCAGTAGCCTATTGATGGTCATTTACGTGGCTTCTAGTTGGTACTATACAGAACCCTACACTGAAAGTCCTTGAGCCTATATCTTTGATCACTTGTGTGATTTTTTCTTAGGATAAATTTCTAGAAGTGGGCGGATAGTCAATAGGCATATGCACTTATAATTTTAATATATACCAAGAGCTTATGTGAATGCCCATTTCCTTACACTAGTAACGGACTTTAAAGCTACAGTGTTTTCTAATCTGATTGGCGAATATAATTTATAATTAATTTTTAATTTTGTTTAAGTAAGGTTGAATACCTTTGTGAAAGTTTTCAAAGTAAAATTCTTGGGACACACTCATCTATTATGCACCGAATCCTTAAAAAGAAGGGGAAGTCTGAATAGATGCCATGCCATACAGTATGTGAAGGGCCTTTGTGGAGCAATTATCTTCCAAGAGTTTATTTTCAAGTCTGTTTTGTAATTGCTGTCTTATCATTGCTTCAAGTTGCTTTACATAGTGATGTGGTAACTGGCTATTGCAATAGGCTTTACCGATGTGTATTGTTTTTTCTGGTCTCTTCCAGCCCTGCTCTGTGACTTCGCCCTGCTATTTCCCACCTAAATATCTAAGCCCTCCCTTTACTGTGGAGTTCAAGCCTCTTTCATTTGTGAAGCATCTCTGACCGCATGCGAGACAGCACGCCTGTCCCCTAGCAAATGCTCAGGGCCATCCCCCTCCTTTCCCTGGGTTTCCTGCCTCTGGTACGGAAGGATCTGAAATCTCTGCCCTAGTCCAGAACCTGCAGCGTAGGTGAGGTTCAGCATGCCTTAGATTATCTGGTACTGTTCCCTATCTCAGCCTCCCAGTAACATTGTGAATCACTAAGGCATGTGCTAATTCTTGGAATTTCTTTATAAGTCCCAATAGCTCTAAGCACAGTACTGAGTACCATACAGAGATATTTGATAAAACAACAGCAAAGAGTCTATATCTTCTCTTGATTTTTTTTTATAATAGTAAATGCGTTTCTGGCACTGTGCTAAGTACTTCACACAGGCTCCTTTACAGCCTTCATCTCCATAAATTGGTGCTGCTGAGATTTTAATCCAGACATGAATCTAAAGTCCACATCGTTTTTCCTACTTTGCACATTTTTGCATCTATTGTATTATTTTGAAAGACCAAGAAAATTATGAAAACCTCCACAACTACTCCATTATAACCCTAATGTGATTGTTTTTGCTCTTTTTTTTTTTTATCCTCTCCTCTGCTCTAGTGACTTTTTCTTTCCTGAGTTACCTGGAAAACTGAGAACGGAAGCAGAACAAGGATACTTATACTTGTTATCCTGAACTTGTTTATACTGATGCTGTGGTATCTTGTCAAACATAGCCAAACCCACAAATTCATTGGAGAACACTTTCCTTTCCTGATGCACTTATATTGCAAAAACATTGCGAAGATCAAATTTGACCCCATTACCCTTCCTTGGCTGTTGACAGTTTTAGGACAGCTATAGAGTTGAGCTTTATGTCTTCATCTGTCCCAGCAGCTGATCACATGACCCCCTAGTTATCCCTCTCTCTCTTCCCCAGCTTTTGCCCACCTTCATCCCTGAGTTTCTATTTACAGCTCCATTTCTTTCTCATTCTCCCGCCCATCTCTGTCCCTTGCCTGTCCATCTCTAACTCTCCCAGGCTCTCTCCTCCTCCATCACAAGACTACTCAACCTTCTGTCTCTATCTCCATCTCTCCATCCCCATTTCTATCCTCATTTTCATTGCTATTCCTACCTGTAACCTGTACCTCTAAAAGCACATGTGCTTCTAGGCTTCATAGTCTCATGGAGGTCACACTTCCATACGCACCCAAATTAAAAGGGAAGCACACACAGGCCTTCCCCCTGCGGTGTGCTCGCTTACTCCTGAGAATGACAATCTCTCTCTCTGACAGAAACAAGGTCAATTTCATGTCTTTGGTTCAGTATCTGGACCAGGACATCGTGTCACTTTTCCTGCTGTCCCTGTGAGGAGACTTGCTCCCAAAGCAATTCTGTGATGCTAGAGTGTGCTTGGTCCCATCACTCTAGCACTTTTTTTTCATATTGTTAGAAGATTACATGCTAATTGTAAATAATATTAACAATACACCTCTTACAAGTGTAAGAAAGTAAAAATCACCTCAAATCTTACAATCCTGATAGAACCATCCCTAACATATTAATCGCCACTTTTCTACACAGGGACACACGATTTCACAAAAGTGGTTTTATAGGATCGTGGTTGTATGCCTCTGTTTCATGCAGCACATCTTTCCATGTCAATAGTCACAGAGCTACATAGTCATATTAATGGATGAGTAATTTTATTATAAATATATAAGTTATAAATCATAAAGTACTCAGTAGCCTATTGATGGTCATTTACGTGGCTTCTAGTTGGTACTATACAGAACCCTACACTGAAAGTCCTTGAGCCTATATCTTTGATCACTTGTGTGATTTTTTCTTAGGATAAATTTCTAGAAGTGGGCGGATAGTCAATAGGCATATGCACTTATAATTTTAATATATACCAAGAGCTTATGTGAATGCCCATTTCCTTACACTAGTAACGGACTTTAAAGCTACAGTGTTTTCTAATCTGATTGGCGAATATAATTTATAATTAATTTTTAATTTTGTTTAAGTAAGGTTGAATACCTTTGTGAAAGTTTTCAAAGTAAAATTCTTGGGACACACTCATCTATTATGCACCGAATCCTTAAAAAGAAGGGGAAGTCTGAATAGATGCCATGCCATACAGTATGTGAAGGGCCTTTGTGGAGCAATTATCTTCCAAGAGTTTATTTTCAAGTCTGTTTTGTAATTGCTGTCTTATCATTGCTTCAAGTTGCTTTACATAGTGATGTGGTAACTGGCTATTGCAATAGGCTTTACCGATGTGTGTTGTTTTTTCTGGTCTCTTCCAGCCCTGCTCTGTGACCTCGCCCCTACCATTTCCCACCTAAATATCTAAGCCCTCCCTTTACTGTGGTCATAGGCTGGGGCACGTAAACAGCGAGCATTCATTTCACAGTTTGCGAGGCTGCAAGTCCTGAGTCAAGCAGCCAACTGATTTGCTTCCTGGTTCCTGATGGGAGTCCTCTTCCTGGCTGTGTCCTCACGTGGTGAAGAGAAAGAGAGAAGGAGGGAGAGAGGGGGGAGGAAGGGAGGGAAGGAAGGAGGGAGAGAGAGAGAAGGCTTGATAGATATGTCTACATTCCTTTCTACTTTATTAATTAATTAATTTATTTATTTATTTTTAATTTTGTTTTATTCTTAAAGTATTACAAAGGGTAGTGCATATGTCTTCTTTTCTTCCCCCTTGACCTTCCCCCAGCCTCCCCTACCCCACAGTGTCTTGTGTCCATTGGTTATGCTTACATGCATGCATATAAGTCCTTCGGTTGATCTCTCACCACCCTCCATGCCCCCCAACCCTCCCCGGCCTTCCCGCTGTAGTTTGACAGTCTGTTTGATGCTGCTCTGCCTCTCACTCACTCATAGATGGGTAATCTCTGCCTATTTTTATAAGGACACTAATCCCATCATGGGGCATCACTTCGCAACCTCTTCTATACCCAGTTACTTTCCAAAGGCCCCCACTTCCAAACACTCCCACCGTGGGGGGCGGGGCGCGGAGGCTTCCACATTTGGATTCCAGGGGCGCACATTCAGTACATGGCAGGCTGGTCTGAAGCTCATGAGAATTTCTCCCAAATCTATAAGATAGAGACAAGTACTCGGTCCTGGGATGAGATAGTAATGAATTTCTCTCCTCTTTCATAGCAAATGCTTCCTTTTGTGATAATGAACGCCTGTTGTACCTAGTTCTGTGCTTTGGAATTATTTCAGATAATCTCATAACCAAACCATTTAAAAGAGTTAAAATGCACTTTATTCCTTGATTGTGGTATTTTTCTCCTACAATTTTCTGTTGGCATCTACCAATAAAGGTCAGAAAATGACCCATCTCAAAAATACTTTTCTGCTGGTACTCAACATATTAGTCCTAAATCACCTATTACTCATGCTATGTAACACAAGTTATTTTATCTCTAAGAATAAGAAAAGAGAAAAGTGCTATATTGGCAGGAAAGAAAACGCATGAGAGTTTCAACTCTTTTCCAGAATGCAGGTTGTAAATCTTCTGTAGAGTCTCTGTTGTCTGAGAGCTTTAGCATAACAGTCCTGGGAATTTTTGTGGATTTAATCTAGAATGATAAACCATTTCATCCTAAATTGTGTGATCATGTCTTGCTGTTACAATACTTTCTTTAAAAAGTTTAAGCAAACTAAAATACTGTTTTTGTTAATCCTCACCCGAGGATATTTTCCCATAGATTTTTAGAGAGAGCGGAAGGGAGGGGGAAAGACAGAGAGAGAGAAACATAAATGTGAGAGAGACACATCAATTGGTTGGTTGCCTCCCGCACATACCCTGACCTGGGCGGGGGATCGAGCCTGCAACTGAGGTATGTGCCCTTGACTGGAATTGAGCCCGGAAACTGCAGTCCACAAGCTGATGCTCCATCCACTGAGCCAAACCGTCTAAGGCTAAAATACCTTTTAAAATTTTGTTTAAATTTTTTTTTAATTAAATTTATTGGGGTGACAATGATTAATAATATTATATGGGTTACAAGTGTACATTTCTATGATACATCATCTGTACTAGTATATTGCTATTGGTGGTGGGCACATAATGCAAATATACTTTTATTTTAAAGGGCAATTTAAAAGACTCATTTAGAAAGTTTTACCTTTTTTTCTCAAAATCTTCTTTGGAAATTGACCAATTGATGAAATTGGGAGGGTTTTATGGGAAAATTTTTATTTTTGTTCTTCTCTGCTTTCTCAGTTGCTAACTAATAAACTATTTCTAATTAAAATGATTCTTTTACTAATGACATTTTATTCTATTGCAACAACTCTCTATAAATATTATGACAGCAGTATGAAGACAGGGTGGAAATAAGAGAGCAATCTGTTTGCAAAAATATGCTTTGCTGAAAACAAAAATCTTAGAAAAGTAGGAAGAAAAACAAGAACTTTCTGTGTTTTTGTGCCATTTTTAGTACACATGTAGATTATTCAACCTTGTGGATACAATTATCCATTCATTTTTGGGGGTTTGCTTTGTTTTCAAATAGAAATCCCTGTGATTCTGCAATTGTACAAAACATTGCAAATCACAAATTGTTCATATAGTGTAATAATAACAAAATTTAAAGGGTTGTATTTATTTTACATACTTTATAATTCCTTTTAGGAAAGGGCTTCATATTTAGACAAGAACACTATAATTTTCTTCTTTTTCAAGAAGAAACCTGAGCCCTGGCCACTATGGCTCAGTGATGGCTGTGCACTGAAGGGCTGCAGGTTCAATCCTCAGTCCTTTGTCCTCAGTCCTTTGGGGGCACCTGCAGGAGGCAACCGATCAATGTGTCTCACTCACATCAATGATTCTCTCTCTCTCTCTCTCTCTCTGCCTCTCTCTCATTACCTCTCTCTCTCTCTCTCTCTCTCTCTCTCTGCCTCTCACTTCCTTCCACTCTCTTTAAAAACAATGGGAAAAATATCCTCCGGTGAGGATTAACCAAAAGAGAGAGAGAGAGAGAGAAAAGAAACCTGAATCTTTCTGTTCTGTTTGCTCTGTCAATAAAAGAAGGTGTAGTGTTGTTTTTTAATTAGCCCAATATTGATCTTGAGTAATGGTTTTTCAAAGGGAGGTCCTCATTCAGCTCCAGCTGGTCATTAGTCATTGATAAAAATGTTTCTGAATCTCAGGGCTGCCATTTATTAACTCTTACCATGTTCCATTTACTGCACTTTATCAATTTTATCTTTTATTTTACTTAATCCTCATGGCAATAATCAAATATAAGTATTGTTTCCACCATTTTATAAATTATGAAGTTGAAGTTTAGAGTTAATTAATAATCTTAAGGTCACATAACAAGTGTGAGAAAAACCCAATGCCAGGACTCCTCAGCTTGGGCACTAACCACTGTGTTACACTTCCAGGAGTCATTTGTTTATTTAGCTCTTCATGCAGCAGATACTTTTCAAGCACCTATTTTGTGCAAGGCATCCTGGATACAGTGGTAAACAAAGGCAGGGTAGCCCATGCCATGGTGGAACTGACAGTCTGCAGAAGAGACAATCACAGTGAAGCCTGGGTGGAAAAGTCCATGAGAGGGGAAGTGTAGGGTGTCAGGGAGCACATGGCAGACACAACCAACCACCCAGGTCATCTGAAGGAGGGCATCGAACAGGCTTTCACAGGAAGAAACATTTAAGCTGGAGCCTGAGAAATGGCCTGGGATTAGGTACCAATGTTTTCAAAAGTTGAGATGTGAGAACAAGTGCGGGGCAGTAAAGGAAATGGAAGATGTTCCGGAATATTTGAAAACGTGGGTTCCAGGAGTGGAGTAGCAACAGAGAAAAAGACCAAGATCAGTCATTAAGAGAGAGAGGCTGGAATGAAGGAAAACAAAGTTATGTTGAAGACACTAGGCTCCCAAGGAGGCAGAGTGGGAGAGAAATCAAGAGCACAGGTGGAGCCCTAGCTGGTGTTGTTCAGTGGATAGAGCTTCGGCCTGTGGACTGAAGGGTCCTGTGTTTGATTTCGGTCAAGGGCATAGGCCCAGATTGTGGGCTCAATCCCCAATAGGGAGTGTGCAGGAGGCAGCTGATCAATGATTCTCTCTAATCAGTGATGTTTCTATCTCTCCCTCTCCTTTCCTCTCTGAAATATATATATATAAAGCGTAATATGTTAATTAGACCGGACAGCCGAACGATCTTCCGGATGTCATTCTGGACATCCTTCCAGACGAAGCCTCAGCAGCGGGGCCTGAGGCAGAGGTGGTTAGGGGCAATCAGGCAGGCAGGCGAGTGGTTAGGGGCAATGAGGCAGGCAGGCAGAGCGGTTAGGGGTGGTCAGGCAGGCAGGCAGGTAAGTGGCTAGGAGCCCGTGGTCCCGGATTGCGAGAGGGATGTCCAGAGGGATTGGGCCTAAACTGGCAGTCGGACATCCCCCGAGGGGTCCTGAATTGTGAGAGGGTGCAGGCCAGGCTGAGGGGACCCCCCTCCCTCATGCACAAATTTCGACTTCGTCTGGAAGGTTGTTCGGCTGTCCAGTCTAATTAGCATATATATATATTTTAATATATTTTATTGATTTTTTACAGAGAGGAAGAAAGAGGGATAGAGAGTTAGAAACATTGATGAGAGAAACATCGATCAGCTGCCTCCTGCACACCCCCTACTGGGGATGTGGCTGCAACCAAGGTACATGCCCTTGACCCGAATCGAACCTGGGACCCTTCAGTCCGCAGGCCAACGCTCTGTCCACTGAGCCAAACTGGCTAGGTCTATTTTTTTTTTAAAGAGCACAGGTGGAGGTGGAGATTTGGAGCAGAGGAAAGACTTCCCTTTTCTCTGAGACCAGAGTGGGAATAGGAAGAATGGGCCTGGAGACACCTAAGTTCAGGATGGGGTTGAGGGGAAGATAGGAAAGGAGTGGACTTGAATTTGAGAGGATTCCCACCAAATGGTTACATGCTTTTTAGATCTAACAGAATAGTTCGCATTTTTTCATAAAACATTTATGTTGGAATATTTTTGAAATTGACAGTTCAAAGATGTTAGTTCTTTCATATGTTTAAAGTGCTTTATCTTAGGAAATTCCCAATTTTTATACAAAGTCTGTAGACTATTGTAATTATATAGTGCCATCTTGGCCCCCAAAGAGAGCAATTAAAGATGTGTTTTCATAAAAACTTTTCATGAGTTAGATTTTTAATTAGAAAAAGATAGTATAAGTAACCTTGACATTAACATTGGTTATACTCTTATCAAGTGCTTGCAGTTCTTGCATTTTCTCTCATTTTAACAAATGAAATAGAATGTTATATTTGTATTTAAACACCCTTGATTCATTTTTTATGATAGTTGGCTGGGAAATACATATATAGTTTGGCAAAATGTCCTCTGGGGGAAAAAATAGGTCTCAAATAGCCATTGTTTAGTGTGTCTATAAATGGAGCTTCTCTTTCAATGTGCAATAAACAGCCTTTTCTCCATCCGCCTGCCTTAGATCTCTGCGGCTATTAAGGGCAGGCACTGAGCACTTGAAACACTGTAATTTTCGGATGACCTCAGGCGTGATATGAGCATTTTTCACTTTTTAGAACTAAAAAAATAAAAGCACCATAAAAGATTAGTCAGGTTCTGTGTTAGTTTGCTAAGGCTGCCATAACCAAGTACCACATACTAGGTGGCTTAGAATGAGATGTTGATTATCTCCAGTTCTCGAGGCTAGATAGCCATGCTCCCTGAGACTCTGGGTAGAAGCCTTCCTTGCCTCTTCCAGCTGCTGGGGGCGGCCTGCATGATTTCACATTCCTTGGTTTGCTGCGTTGGCTCAGTCCTGCCTCTGTGCCTCTCTGTGTTTGTGTCCAAATTTCCCCTTTGTATCAGGACAGTAGGAATCGTGGATTAAGACCCGTCCTGATGGCCTCATTTTAACTTGATTACGTCTCTGAAGATTCTGTTTCCCAATAAGATCACATTCTGAGGTACTGGGGTTAAATTTTTCCCTTAGCTTTGGGCGGGGGGGGGGGGGGGGGGGGGGGGGTGCAATTCCACTGATACTAGGTTCTATTAAGAGTACATTTTGTTTTAACCAAGTAACATTCATACACTTTAAAAGGAATACTTCTGACTTTCTATGTTTTTTTCAGTAACCTAGGCTAATATGACTTTGATTGTCATCTTCATATTCATAAAATATCACTTTGGGGGCTGCTTTGTTCTTCAGTTGTCTTTCCACCAACAGTGCCTAAAGCTAACATGAAACACTTTCAGGACTGAATTTTCTCCCATCTGTTTCCTGTATACACTTTTGTGGGATCATTAATGGACTAAGATGAGGAGAAAAAGAAGCAAAGAGCAAAAGGGAAATGTAATAATTCACTCCAGAAGCCATTCTTTAGTTGTTTTTCTAAGGCTACTGTAGCTTGGTAATCCTAAACATACTGATAAATTCATTCTTTCGAAATATGTAACTAAAAGGTTATGAAGGAAAATTATCATTTCAAAACAAATAGCAATCATTAACTTATTAATAGAATATTAATTTATTGATAACGTAAGTATAGTTCTAACAAAGCTTATGCAGATTAATAAACATTTTGATAAAATTTATCAGAGTTTCTTCTTTTAGAAATATCTTATTTATTTGTACATTCATTCAATAACTATTTTAAGGTGCTGTTTTTATGTTCAGCAATATTCTAGGTACTGAGAATGTAGCAGTGATCAAAATAGAAAAAGTACGGTAGCCCCTTCATTATGACACTTATATCCTAACTAGAGGCCCAGTGCACAAAATTCGTGCACTGATATGGTCCCTAGTGGCTGCTGGCTGCCGGCTGGGTACTCCCTCCCTTCCCCCAGCTGGCCCTGGCCCTGGTCAACTCCTTTCCCCCAGCCGGCCCCTCCCCCTGGTCGAACTCCCGGTTGAGGGGACAATTTGTATACTACGCTTTTATTATATAGGATGGAGGGAAATGGATGGAAGGCAAATAAGTGGCTCTCTTGAGGGTAGACTGAGAAAGATCCAGGACAGAAGGAGGGAGGTGAATTAGAAAGTTGTTGAAGTCATCCAGTCAGGAGACCAGTGTCTGGAACCAAGACAGAGCAGTGGAGGTGGTGAGCAGTGGTTGGATACTGGATGAGTTTTGAAAATAAAGTCAGCAGATTTGTTGATGGAACTGATTTGAGGTATGAAAAAAAGAGGTTAAGAATAACCCCAACTTTGTACTGAATCAAACAAATAACTTGAGGAAGATGTTTCTTTTATACAAAATGAAAATAATTTTATTACATGTGCAAGTTGTTAAGAGCAGAGTTTTCCAAGCAGATTTAAAGATGGGCTGGAGGGCAGTTACCGCCTTTAGGACATTTATTCGGAATTGAATGAAGTAATTAAGGAAGTGGAAATGATTGCTCTATCATAGGAAACAAGAACGGGAACTATCTTCTCACTTTTGCCAATTAGAGGTGGAAAATAATCACAATGGTGCTTTTATAAAGGGAAAGAAAGAAAAACAGATTACACATAAAATTCTTAAATTACTTCACCTGGTTTCTGGAGATATTAGGTAAATCTAATTTGATTTTCTGAATAAAGCAAAAAAAAAACACCCTTTTAGATATGGAATTACTTTTATTTGGCTACTGTCTGTGGTTAGCATCATGATTTTACCGATCTGGTCTGAGGCTACTTTGGCATTTGTTTGCACATTTCATGTGGTGGGCTCTCTGCCAACCTTTGGGGAAGGTAATTTGCTCCACATCTGTTGGTCAACCCCTCTTCCCTTCCCACTCTCTCTGTTCCTGTTGTTTACCTTGTTGCTCCCACCCATCAGATAACCATCAGAGCGTGCAAACATTCTAGACTGGTCCTGGTTGGGAATTTTTCCATATACTGTCCCTCAGCCTGTGAAATAGTTCCTACTTGACATTTCTATAAACCAGAGGGAGTGGTTTGTGGCTCTAAGAGTGCTGGGCCATTGTGTGTACACAGGGTTCAAGATGCACAGAATACACCGTGAGAACCAGCCCTTGCCTTGGGACGGCTTCCCCCACCATCTGGGACTATCTCAGGCTGTGACTGTGGCATTTCCAGCGAGCCTGAGGGTGCTCAATGGTGGGTGTGTCCCAACCGGAGTAAAGAGTTATCTGTGCCATCGGCTGTTCCTTTAAACTTTTCCACTTCAGTTTTATTGGGGTGACTGGGTATCTAGCAATTACGCATTTTAAACCCTAGGATATGCATTTAGTGTTTTAGAGTGAAATGCTGTAGCTATTTTTGTGTGACATACAAGGTTTTGAGAGATTCTTCTACAAGAGAACAAAGCATCTAGGCTGCCCACTTGTTCTGAGACTAAAAGTATTAATGATGAATGACAACCTGGCTTGCTCCTGGCATGGGATAGGTGATTTTCTCTTCTCCTTGGCCAAAGACTAAATCTTACATGCTGTTGATTTCCTCAATGGCTATTTGTCACTAAGGGATTCTAAGATTCTAGCAGTTGTGTAGATCTGCTGATAAAGTGATGATATGCCAGTAATGTTTCAAAGTAGGTTTGCTTTCTTCTTATATTACTGGTTTCAATCTAACACCCAAAACTTTTTTCACCTTAATTGATGTGCATATGATTGCCCTGTTATTACAAAGTTAAAAATGATAAAAATATTTTAGTCTGCTAACGTTTTTATAATTTTGTATATATAAGCATACACTTGTCTATGCAAAATGTCTCCTATCTATCTATCGTCACCTATCTATCTATCTAAGGAATGTTGTATGTATGTGTATATAAGCATACACTTGTCTATGCAAAATGTCTCCTATTGTCACCTATCTATCTATCTAAGAAATGTTGTGTGTATGTGCTTAATTATTCATCTATAGTAAGCTCTTTTCACCTTCTTCATTTACCAATATTCATTGGTCAAAACATTATAAAACATCTTCTTACATCAAATACAATCAGGTTTCCCTAAAAATGCAGAGGCTTATGAATAAAAAATAAATTTAGTCTTGGTTACTTTTATGAATCCATGGAGTGGGAGTGGGTGGGCACTGCAATGTAAATTATGACACTCAGAACAGTGCTTACTCAGTAATCACAAAATAGACACACATGTCAGTTGTTCTTTATTTGTTGCAAGTGAATGAAATGTATTTTTTTTTAGTTTTTGTAATCTTTGTTATTGAAAGTATTACATAGGTCCCCTTTTCTCCTCCATTGACCTCTTCTAGCCTATCCCTATCCCGTACCCCAGGCCTTCACCACCCCATTATCTGAGTCCATAGGTTATGCATATATGCATACAAGTTCTTTGGTTGATCTCTTCCCACCTACCCACCCTCCCTCACCTTCCCTCTGAGATTCCACAGTCTGTTCCATTGATTTTAGATGCCAAGAAATGAGATCTATTAAAAGGATTCTGGGTGCATCAGGGTATGGAGGGAAATGCTGACTGGGCAGAAAAGAATTAACTCAGCAGACCTGGTTGCTCAAAGCCTGTACATTTCAAATAAAGCCATGTCTGAAAGAATGGCCTTGACTTGCTCCTGTGAGCTAACCTCTGAGCACTTGAAAGATGACACCTGAAAAGAGTGTTTTGTCTACCGGAGGCCTTGGGCCATGTTGCTCCTCTTTGATAAGTTTACCTTAATGATGTGTTTTATGGTGAACACCTGCTTGGGGGGGAACAGGAATGGGGAAGAGATGGAGCTGGAGAAGCTGAAGTCAGTATGGAAGCATGGGAAATTAAGCACGTCCCTGCGCAATTCCACGGGGAGGGGACAGGCCACTCACCTCTGGAAGCTCACACATGGTTTCTCCCGAGTTTTGTTCCATGGTCTTTCACCTGTGCTGATTCCAACCCGTGTCCTGTCACTGTAATAATATAACAATGTGTCTAGTAGAATGGCAGACATTTAAGCTGATTAGTCAATATTATTTTATATTGATATTAAATTTAAAAACCACATTTATAGATTTGTGCATTATTCAGAAAAAAACTTTAATGTTCATTTTTACACTAAGCTTCCTGCCTAACAAGGTGGCTCAAAGAATAATAAACCTGGGCTCAAATCTAGTCATTTACGTGGGTGTGATCTAGGCCAATGGCTTAACCTCTCTGAGATTGATTCCTTGCTTTTAAAGAGGAGGTGATACTCCCATACATGGTGGTTATGAATATTAAATGAGATACCAGTAACTTTTACAAGCCCTCAGCATAGTGCTTGGCACATTGAGGCATTCAACAATATATTATTCATCCTTTCCTACTCTTCTTTCTCCTTCTCTTCCCTCTTTCATCCCTATCAAAACATCTACTAAATTAGAATGTATAAATGTCTAAGCCACAGAAACATCTAGTAAACATTGGAATTTATAAATGTAGTCTGTAATAGTAGCCATATTCACTTTATGTGCCAACAGTTTTTATTTCATATATAATATTTTAAGTGTGAGAATTAAAAAAAATATTTTATGCCAAATAGCTAATATCTATGTCTGATATTTCTTTTTCATAAAAATTATTCTCTTAATCCTCCCCCCCCTAATTAATATAATTGTTTCTAGGGGCATAAAATCAATATGTTGCATGGCAAACATGGCCGTCCTTTGATGAATAAAAATATGAAAATAGATGAGGGGAAGGGTTAAATATGTATTGGTGTTTATAGACTAGTAAAGTGACACAAGTTATTCACACACACATTAAAGAATATTTTCCCCAAATGCAGGAAATAGTAAAAATTATGTCAGATACCTGGATATTCAAATATTTCATAAAGTTCAAGGAGAAACATTTGATCTCTTTTAAGTCCTAAGAGAAAGGAAGTGAATCTCATTACATGTCATTAAAGGGGCTGCATAGCAACAATAAAGGGACAGGAGAAGAAAGAGAGAAAAATGCTGTAACATCTGCTCCAATCAGGAGTTAACACCAAAGTATAGTCTGGCACAGAGCATGTGTCATTAAAGGGGCTGCATAGCAACAATAAAGGGACAGAGAAAAATGCTGTAACATCTGCTCCAATCAGGAATTAACACCAAGGTATAGTCTGGCACAGAGCATGCGCATTTTCCCCGAGTTGCTAGAGACTTTTAGAGACCAGGCAATCCTCTTAGAGCCAGAACTAGAGTTAAGCCTAGTTTGAGAAGAGCTTCTAGAAGGGGAAGACACAGAGGCAAGTACCTCTTTCTCCTTTCCTTCTCTCCTATCTCCGTCTCCCTCACCCAGTCAGGAGGCTCCATTCTCCTAACGACCTCAGATTCAGCATGAATATCTGTAGAGTATCTGAATGTGACTGACAGGGCCAAGAGGAAGAGAATTTTTCCAAACACTTTACCAAAAAAAGTTTTTCATAATTTTATCTTAATAAAAAAAAAGATAATTGTGCTCTTGAAAAGTGCCTTATAGATCTCTATCTAGTGCCCGGAACTGCAAATTGGTGAGCAACAAAACCACATTATCTTTATTTTCCATTAAGTCAGACTCCAATAAATTGCCCTCCTTTCTGAATCTCCCTCTTGGGCTTCCAGGACTATGACCTGAATCTACCACAGTAATCAGATTGGCACCATAAGTGCTTACATATGTGACAGGAGAGACATGTTAGCTGGGAGGTTTTCTATTATAACATTGCACACACACAAAAAAGTACGATATAACGTTGCCACACACAAAACAGTATGAGCAGCCACAATAGTACAGGTCTCCTCTAACTGATCATTTGTTATCTAATCTAATAAAAGAGAATTGAGTACCTCCGCCACACCCACAAGCCACACCCACAAGCCTCGCCCACCAGCCAATCAGGAGCAGATATGCAAATTAACCCAACTAAGATGGTGGCAGCCATGGAGCTGGAGCAAGCAGGAGGCTTGGGTTGTCCCCGGCGATGGAGAAAGCCAAGCTTCCCGTCAGCCCTGCCGGCCCTGAGCTCCGCTCAAGGCTACAAAGTTTCAATTATAGAAGATAAATAAATCCCAGATACCTGCTTCCAGCCCGCAGCTGTGGCCAGCCTGAAAAAGGCCCTCAGCCCCTCACTCAGGCTGGCCAGGAACCCCAGAGGGACCCCCACCCTGATCCAGGACACCCTTCAGGGCAAACCAGCCAGCCCCCACCCGTGCACCAGGCCTCTATCCTATATAATAAAAGGGTAATATGCAAATTGACCCTAACAGCAGAATGACTGGGAATGGCTGGTCACTATGACACACACTGACCACCAGGGGGCAGATGCTCAATGCAGGAGCTGCCCCCTGGTGGTCAATGCGCTCCCACAGGGGGAGCTCTGCTCAGCCACAAGCCAGGCTGACAGCTGCCAGCACAGTGGTGGTGGCAGGAGCCTCTCCTGCCTCCTCAGCAGCGCTAAGGATGTCCGACTGCAGCTTAGGCCTGCTCCTCGCTGGCAAGTGGACATCCCCCGAGGGCTCCCGGGCTGCCAGAGGGATGTCTGACTGCCAGCTTAGGCCCATTCCCCTGGGGAGTGGGCCTAAGCCAGCAGGTGGTCATCCCCGGAGGGGTCCCAGACTTCGAGAGGGCACAGGCTGGGCTGAGGGACCCCCCCCCCCAAGTACACAAATTTTTGTGCACCGGGCCTCTAGTTGTAAATAATGCTTTAAGCAAAAAGGGATAGCAAAGCTTTTTCAGCTTGTTCAATCATTAGTAGGACTTTTTTATTCTCATGTAATTTTTGATAAATTGAGGAGTTGTTTTTGTTTTGTGTTTTGGTTTCACACAATACTTATGTGCAATTGGATAGTGCTTGTAGAAATATAAAGATCATTCGCTAGTTGGGCCAATGTGCTTGGTGGTTGAGTGTTGACCTATGAACCAGGAGGTCACAGTTCAATTCTCTGTCAGGGCACGTGCCCTAGTTACAGGCTCAATCCCCAGTAGGGGGAGTACAGGAGGCAGACAATCAATGATTCTCTCTCATCATTGATGTTTCTATTTCTTTCTCCCTCTCCCTTCCTTTCTGAAATCATATATATATATATCATTCATTAGTGTTTATTTTTGGCTTCTTTGCAGTAGGTTGGCCAGAGGTTTATTTTCTCCCTCTTTTACTTGTTAATGTATTAAATAAAGAATTGATTACATAATGCTAGATCCTGTAATTCAGTGTGCTTAAAATATAAAACCTATATATTACTAATTAAATTGACATAAGCGTTTTTATTTTAAATGGACATATTTTCCCCTAATTTCTGTTATTTTTGGCTTCTTTGCAGTAGGTTGGCCAGAGGTTTATTTTCTCCCTCTTTTACTTGTTAATGTATTAAATAAAAAATTGATTACATAATGCTAGATCCTGTAATTCAGTGTGCTTAAAATATAAAACCTATATATTACTAATTAAATTGACATAAGCGTTTTTATTTTAAATGGACATATTTTTCCCTAATTTCTGTGTTTTTTTTATTTTGTTTTATTGCTTAAGGTATTGCAAAGAGTATTACATATGTCTCCTTCTTTTTTCCCCCCTTGACCTTCCCCTGGCCTCCCCTACCCCCCAGTGTCTTGTGTCCATTGGTTATGCTTATATGCATGCATACAAGTCCTTCGTTTGATCTCTTAACACCTCCCCCAACCCTCCCCAGCCTTCCCGCTGTAGTTTGACAGTCTGTTCGATGCTGCTCTGCCTCTATTTTGTGTGTTGATAGCCCTCAGACTGCACCTCCTCACTTTGTGTAGGAAGACACTGTGGGAAATTTTTCAGAAACAACTCATATTTCCCACAAAAAGAGAGATTTTGGCACTATGATTTTATTTGTGCCTGTCTCCTCCCTAAGATTCCAAAAGATATTTTTAAATGCCCCTGATGAGTGCATTTTAGTCACTAACTACATATTTACTGGGAACTAGTGCTGAGCACTGTGCCCGGTGCTAAGTATATAAAGATAAATCCGACTTCTCATGATCTGAGTCACTGGGGACACAGGTTTGTAATAGCTAACTATAAAAGAATGTGATCCTTGTCATCTGAACAGCATACCTGGGACAGAAGAAGTAGTTACTTCTAGTTGAATAACTGGAAAAGATTACATATAAACTGAGTGATGAAAACTGACCAGGAATTTGCTAAGAAGAAAAAGAGGAAAGTAAAGGTATTCTAGGTATTTGTGTGCAAATAAAATCATCTACTCTTCTTTTCCATGCACAGACTGAAAAATTCATTCATTCATTCCTTCAACAAGTATTTAACGAGTTCCTACTGTGACCAAGGAATTCAGAAACAAGATACTTCTAGGTCTGTGTTGTGTGAGAGTCTGTGATTGCCTAGAACCTAGAACCCAGAAACCATTTTTCTTTGCTATATATATATATATATATATCACATTTAAAGATCCATTAAGAGAAAATTACATTCTTTCAGTTAGCCTACAGCACACAATGAGTGCCTACCATATGCTCAACAGTGTTTAGGAGAGAACACTTACGGAAGGATTGAAGGGTTGTGCCCATCCAGGCACAGTTTCTTAAAGACCAGAGAAGTTGGGATTGAGTTTGGTGATTGGCCATAGATAGGAACAAAAGAGAGAGAGGAGGAAGAGAGGCCTGGATGCCAGGCAAGCTGGTCAAAGAGGTTTTGGGAGGAGCAGATCAAGGGGATGATGGTACCAGCAAAGCTGAAACCAGAAAGGCCAGTGGGCTACAGAACTGCTCAGTGGTCACTGCTGGTGTGAGGGCCGCTCCCAGGAGCTGGGCAGGAGCAGCTGGCGGGGAAGGAAGCAGTGAGCATGGTAGAGGAGAAGCAGGACAGGCAGGAATGAGGTCCAGAGAAAATGTCCTGCAGAGTGGCAGAGGCCTGCGTATGTTTAAGGCAAAATGGACGTGTGGATGCAATTTATTTCTTTTGGGGATCAAATGTCTTGGCATATTTATTATTTCATGAAAATTCTCCACTTCAATTTTCTTTCTTTTTTTAAAAAAATATATTTTATTGATTTTTTACAGAGAGGAAGGGAGAGAGATAGAGAGTTAGAAACATCGATGAGAGAAACATCGATCAGCTGCCTCCTGCACACCTCCCACTGGGGATGTGCCCGCAACCCAAGTACATGCCCTTGACCGGAATCGAACCTGGGACCCTTCAGTCCATAGGCCGACGCTCTATCCACTGAGCCAAACCGGTTTCGGCACTTCAATTTTCTTTATATATTTTCAGGTTAACACAATCTGTGAAAAACTTTATTTTTATTTGTTCACTGAATATATTACATAAGTATGGACTTTTTCCTCATTTTCAACTGTTTTTAAATTTTAAGATGCAAATGGACATTTGCAATGATAAGTAGGCCATATTTCTAATGGTTATGTATAGCTCACGCAATAATTTTGACTCTTATTACATGGAATAGTTTTCATTGCAATGGCTTATTTTATCCTGAATAATTTTATTTACATGCTTAGAATATAAAGTCACTATTACATTTTTGCTACATAAATAATAAGCAGTGTCAACAGTGGAATTTAAAAGAGAATGATTACCAATGAAAACTGTTATTTTTGAACATGTATTTCACAGCATGAGAACAAAATGTATTCAGCCCTTCAATTTATAAAGAGAGAGAAATGTGTTTAAAATTGGAATTGCACCATTCAGAGAATAATTCATGCAGTCATAAGAGAAATGTAAATGCTTCATGTCAGTGGGTAGCGAAAAAAGTCACATTTCAATAAAACATTTGGCTACATAAAAACCTCTTCTTTTAAAGAGAGAAAATTGAAAGTCAGGAATCCAGCAGCGGGCCTTTAACATGACTCAGAATCAGAAAACTGTAGAGATTGAACCCAGGTGATACACAGAAAAACATTATTCTCTGAGAAATCTGATGAGCATCATCACTTCTTTACTTTCTTCTGAGCCAAGACAGACCTTAATTCAAGGTCGATGAACGCCAGCATATTAAGTATTTTAATGATCTTCATAAACAATAAGACCCTCTATGAATTGTAAGTGGGCGTTGATTTCCTTTTCCAGTGGGGCTGATGCTTTTGCCCTGGTTAGTCTGTACTCTTGCACTTAGGATCCTCTGAGTTCAAAGCCACACGGTGAGAGAAGGTTTGCCAGGCTGTGAAACAGAACACAGCCAGCTGACCCGCCAGAGGTGAAAGCTGTGCCCTTGCCTGTGCTAGCAGGGCTCCCACTGCAGGTCACTGAGCTAGGAGTTCACCTAGAGAGAGTGTCCTCTGGAGGTCGGCACCCGGTTCAAACCCAGAAGTACCAGTATGCTCGCTCAGTGAAGTGGGAAGTTTGGTTCAGTTTAGCTGCAGCACCTCCTGCTCCCCTTTAGGCCCTGCTGTAATGTCTCCCATCTTTTGCACTGAGAGTGCCCTCTTTCCCTTCCCTTATTCCACACCGCCCATCCTGGACAAAATCCCTTTCTGGGAAGATGCTTGTATGTGTGTGAAAGCCCCAGCATCAAGTCTCCCGAAGTTTTTGAATGTTAAGTTTGTCTCCAAAGGATTGTTTTTCTCCTTACAGCTATCAAAAGGTAATTGCCAATCATATCCAAGGTAAATCATTTAGGTAGTTTAGAAATCTCACCTACAAATTTCACCACGATGAGTAGCAAAGGTCTGACAGAAAGAGACAAGCAGTTTTTGCATTTATTCTTTTTCTTTTTTTTTAACTTTATAGCGGAAACCCGCACTGGTGGTAGAAGATCTTTTTGAGGACATGAAAGATGGCGTTAAGCTGCTTGCCCTCCTGGAAGTCCTGTCGGGGCAGAAACTGGTAAGAATTTTTCCTGTGACCAGACTCATCCAATTCTTCCCATCTGGAATTGGCGGCGGTGGGGTTGGGAGTGGAAGGGACTCTGCCCACATAAGATAAAGTTTTTCTCTCTTGTAGTCAGTAAGATGCAGGAAACACTAGTCTATTGGTCACTTCTGGGAGCAAGGAATACATCCCCTTTCTTGTTCCTTCACACCTTTAGTAGGTTTAAAACAGTGTACACAGTAGCAGCAACCTTAGAACTAAGAGCAGAGACCTCCTCAGTAGTCAGTCAATCATGGTTAACGCTTGCGTCCGTGTGGTGCCCAGGCAGCTTGGTTGCACAGGGACATCTACCTCACTTGTTAGCGAGTGTTAGCTGGCCATGTGGAAAGGAGTGTTGGTCCATTCCGGTGTGTTTGTATAGCCCTTTGTTGAAAAGTGAGCTGAAATCAACGCGGCAATTTTTCATAAGCTTGTGGCCACGCTCCAACACCAGTGCTTTGTCACAGGAACAGCACGTTCTGGATCATTTGCTTTCAGACACAGCGAAAGCGGCAGAGTGAAAAACAACACTGACAGTGAGCGCTACGTTTTCCCTCCAGTACTCAAATCATAAAATATTTTTTTCCTGGATTATATTTATTTTTATTTCAGAGGGATAGAGAAATAAGTAGTTTGCAAACATAAGCTATTATAAATGCTATTTACCATGATTAGAGAAAGGAGCTCAGGAAATGGTCTTCATCATGTTGTATACAAAGGGTTCAAAATTGGGAGTACTTATCTTTTCTGTATCTATTGCATCTTGACAGGTGCTACACAATCATTATTTCTTGGGTAACTTAGTAGTTTTTTTTTAATTGCTTTTGCCTGAACATAAAATTTCTAGTTAATGTTGTGAAGAGAGTCCTCAAAATAGCTTTTGGAAGAGGTTGTTTATTGAAACATACAAACTGATAGTAATATTGTGTAAGTCATTTTCTAGTTTGGTTCCTAGCAGATGCTTCCCATGGCCCGGATGCCATCTCTGCTCACGTCTGATTTCAGCCACGCAGTGGCGGCGTTACCCAGGCCCCCCACCAGCATCGGATCTCAAGCACTGGTAGCATATCTCTGGGATTCTGCCCTCCGGGCTTATCAGAGCCACAGATTGCACCAGGCAGCCCTCAAGTATAGGAGAGTTAATGGTCCCAGAGGACCCTCAACCAATGGCAGTGGGAGTTCATGAATAAATGCTCCAGCCGGGCACTTGCAGGAGGAATGGTTCTGAGGCCGATTTTACAGATCTCATAGAGCGCCCAATGGGACCCCCAGGGGAACTGAGCCCAGTTGCCCACAGTGGGACACGCCAGAGCACACCCTTCATTAGCTTTTCCCACTTCCTTGTTTTACTTTTCATGAATCCTCACTCTTACTTCCTGGGATCATCTCCCCAATAAACTACAGGCATCCAAGTCCTTTCCTCAGGCTCTGCTTTGGGGGAAATCGAACAAGACACATGAACAGCCAGTTTGGAAGTTACAGATATATGCATAAACTACATATGCTGGATAAGTGTTAGGATGTAAGAGGCATTGAACTGAAATACATACTCCCTTGATTGCCACATATAGCTGGTCATGTGTATATATCCTCCTGAATTATGCTGTTTCCTAGAAGGTTGAAGGAAACCTCATTACAATTCAAATGGATGTATTTAAGAAGTATACTATTCTAAGTGCCAACATAATTCTGCCGTTGTACATTAGCATAGGTCAAAACAGGCATAACCTGAAAATAACCCAGAGTTACTTTAAAAGGAGAGGAGTTACATGGCACATAATATAGCTGTCAAAATGAATGAAATACAGTGACAGGCAACGACTTTGATGAACCTTAGGAATAAAATATTATGTGGAAAAATAAGTCTCAAAAGATTAATGCAGTGATAACCTTTATATAAATGTAAAAACTAAAAAAATATTATTTTTAATAATGCATATACATGAAATGAATTTATATAAAAGAAAGGCATTGGACTAGATTTAGTGTGATGGTTGCCATGGATGTAGGAAGGCAGATAGATGAATGAACTGAATGATGGCGTTATTGGCTTTCATATGTAATTTCTGGATCCTGGCTTTGTTCAGTTGGCAGGTTTGTAGGTGCTTTTTACATTATAAAAAAATAACTGATTAAATAAATAACTAGCCCTAGCTGGTTTGGCTCAGTGGATAGAGTGTGGGCCTGCAA
>NW_005371441.1:3066097-3071553 GCF_000412655.1 Myotis brandtii | reverse complement strand
AACCTTAGAACTAAGAGCAGAGACCTCCTCAGTAGTCAGTCAATCATGGTTAACGCTTGCGTCCGTGTGGTGCCCAGGCAGCTTGGTTGCACAGGGACATCTACCTCACTTGTTAGCGAGTGTTAGCTGGCCATGTGGAAAGGAGTGTTGGTCCATTCCGGTGTGTTTGTATAGCCCTTTGTTGAAAAGTGAGCTGAAATCAACGCGGCAATTTTTCATAAGCTTGTGGCCACGCTCCAACACCAGTGCTTTGTCACAGGAACAGCACGTTCTGGATCATTTGCTTTCAGACACAGCGAAAGCGGCGGAGTGAAAAACAACACTGACAGTGAGCGCTACGTTTTCCCTCCAGTACTCAAATCATAAAATATTTTTTTCCTGGATTATATTTATTTTTATTTCAGAGGGATAGAGAAATAAGTAGTTTGCAAACATAAGCTATTATAAATGCTATTTACCATGATTAGAGAAAGGAGCTCAGGAAATGGTCTTCATCATGTTGTATACAAAGGGTTCAAAATTGGGAGTACTTATCTTTTCTGTATCTATTGCATCTTGACAGGTGCTACACAATCATTATTTCTTGGGTAACTTAGTAGTTTTTTTTTAATTGCTTTTGCCTGAACATAAAATTTCTAGTTAATGTTGTGAAGAGAGTCCTCAAAATAGCTTTTGGAAGAGGTTGTTTATTGAAACATACAAACTGATAGTAATATTGTGTAAGTCATTTTCTAGTTTGGTTCCTAGCAGATGCTTCCCATGGCCCGGATGCCATCTCTGCTCACGTCTGATTTCAGCCACGCAGTGGCGGCGTTACCCAGGCCCCCCACCAGCATCGGATCTCAAGCACTGGTAGCATATCTCTGGGATTCTGCCCTCCGGGCTTATTGGAGTCACAGATTGCACCAGGCAGCCCTCAAGTATAGGAGAGTTAATGGTCCCAGAGGACCCTCAACCAATGGCAGTGGGAGTTCATGAATAAATGCTCCAGCCGGGCACTTGCAGGAGGAATGGTTCTGAGGCCGATTTTACAGATCTCATAGAGCGCCCAATGGGACCCCCAGGGGAACTGAGCCCAGTTGCCCACAGTGGGACACTCCAGAGCACACCCTTTGTTAGCTTTTCCCACTTCCTTGTTTCACTTTTCACGAATCCTCACTCTTGCTTCCTGGGATCATCTCCCCAATAAACTACAGGCAGCCAAGTCCTTTCCTCAGGCTCTGCTTTGGGAGAAATCGAACAAGACACATGAACAGCCAGTTTGGAAGTTACAGATATATGCATAAACTACATATGCTGGATAAGTGTTAGGATGTAAGAGGCATTGAACTGAAATACATACTCCCTTGATTGCCACATATAGCTGGTCATGTGTATATATCCTCCTGAATTATGCTGTTTCCTAGAAGGTTGAAGGAAACCTCATTACAATTCAAATGGATGTATTTAAGAAGTATACTATTCTAAGTGCCAACATAATTCTGCCGTTGTACATTAGCATAGGTCAAAACAGGCATAACCTGAAAATAACCCAGAGTTACTTTAAAAGGAGAGGAGTTACATGGCACATAATATAGCTGTCAAAATGAATGAAATACAGTGACAGGCAACGACTTTGATGAACCTTAGGAATAAAATATTATGTGGAAAAATAAGTCTCAAAAGATTAATGCAGTGATAACCTTTATATAAATGTAAAAACTAAAAAAATATTATTTTTAATAATGCATATACATGAAATGAATTTATATAAAAGAAAGGCATTGGACTAGATTTAGTGTGATGGTTGCCATGGATGTAGGAAGGCAGATAGATGAATGAACTGAATGATGGCGTTATTGGCTTTCATATGTAATTTCTGGATCCTGGCTTTGTTCAGTTGGCAGGTTTGTAGGTGCTTTTTACATTATAAAAAAATAACTGATTAAATAAATAACTAGCCCTAGCTGGTTTGGCTCAGTGGATAGAGTGTGGGCCTGCAAACCAAAGGGCACGTACCTTGCTTGCAGGTTCTCCCTGGCCAGGCCCTGGTCAGGACACACGCAGGAGGCAACCAATTAATGTGTTTCTCTCACTTCAATGTTTCTCTCTGTCTTTCCCTCCCTCTTCCATTCTCTCTAAAAGATCAAAGTAAAAATATCCTCAGGTGAGGATTAAAAACAAACAAACAAACAAGGAAATAAATGGGCCATGTGTGGATCAATGGTAGGACTATGTCATGTATAACAGAGGTTCCAAAGTAAAGAATAAATAAAAGTCAAAAATGTAAAAAGTAAATTTTCTATTTAAATATTTGTTTAGAATAGCATACAATTGTCTGCCTAGCACACTATAATTGGGAAGTAAAAGGTACTCGGTTTGAGCTGCAATGGGAGATTAGTTAAGGTCTGGTGTCAGGAAAAGGAAACCAATTTACCAGCTATGCGATAATGGAGACATTACTTCACCTCAATTATCCACTTGGTTCCTATCAATGTAAAGGAGGCTAATCCTATCTCCATTATTTAAATTATTTTGAGTTTTAAAATTAGCATTGTGGTACATAGAAAGCACATGATAATTTTAGTAACTCAGACATAAGTAATCAGAACATACATTTGTGTAGATAATATTTTCATTCTCACAATCCTACATTTTAACCTTGGCCTGTATATTTTGATCATCCAAACCTAGAAATGTTATAACATTGTCAATAACCTTTCATGTCAGTATAACTGAAAAAAAAAATGGTGAGTTACCAAGAGTACCTTTTCAAAGACTTAATTTTTTTAGAGCAGTTTCAGGTTTACAACAAAATTACAAGAAAAGTACAGAGATTTCCTGTATACCCCAGGCCCTCACATAAAGGCTACTTTTCATATAAATACTAGTGGCCCAGTGCACAGATTCATACACCAGTGGGGTCCCTCTGCCTGGCCTGTGCCCTCTCGCAATCCAGGACCCCTTGGGGAATGTTGGAGAGCTGGTTTTGGCCCAATCCCCACAGGCCAGGCCGAGGGACCCCACCAGTGAACGAATCTGTGTACCGGGCCTCTAGTATGCATATAAGATCTTTGGTTAATCTATCCCTGCCCTTCCCGCCCCCCTTCCCTCTGAGATTCATCAGTTTGTTCCATGTCTCCATGCCTGTGTGTTAAGTATCTGCCCCCTGGTGGTCAATGTGCATCACAGTTACCGGCTGGTCAGCCGGTCGCTTAGGCTTTTATATATATAGATTTCCTACTTTATAGGATGACAGTGTCAGTAGACAGCATAGGAATTTTGTGAATTTCCATTCTAATACATACAGAAACCTGAAAGGCCTTTATTGAGTATATCAGTAAACTTTTAAGGTGCTGTGTGGATAATGCCCCTTCATATACCTGCCCATCTTTATAGAAATTAAGTAATGCTGGTTGTTCTTGAATATTCTCCAAGTATGTTTAAATATATTTAATAGATCTTATAAGTCTCTTTTTATTTCTTTATCTTTTATTGAGCCATCTCCTGAATGTGTGCATTTTGATCTATTCCTGTTCTCCTTTCATAGCCGTGTGAACAAGGACGCCGTATGAAGCGGATCCACGCTGTGGCTAACATCGGCACCGCGCTGAAGTTCCTTGAAGGAAGGAGGGTAAGAGAGGCAAAACCAAAACACTTGAAGAAGGCGTGGGCATACAGATGTTTCCAATATTGGCTGCAGAGTGAAAACTCTGCATGTGATCTACACACACAGGCAGTATTATTGTAAAAATAATTTGAGATTTACAGAAAAGTGGCAAAAAGGGGTACAATGATTTCATGTCTACGCTTCATGCACCTCCCTCTAATGCTAACAACTTATACATAGTACATTACAGAGTACAGTTATCAAAATACGGAACTTCAAGTTGGTCTGATACTATGAACTAAAAACATAGACATTAGTCTGATTTCATCCGTTTTCCTCCAATGTCTTATTTCTCTTCAGGTTACAATGAATCACACACCTTGCATTTGACCCTTTGTCCCTTCCACTCTAGGGCACTTGTTCATTCTTTCCTAGTCTTTCATAACTTTGACACTTTTGATAACTGGGGGTCCGTTATCTTGAAAAATGCTTCTCAATTTTATGATTATAATGAAGTGATGCATATTTTGCAAGAATTCCAAGGAGGTGATATATTCTTGTCTGCACATCATATTAGTGGATATAGGATACTGATAGGTCTCATTGCTGGTCATGTTAATCCTGATCAATGGTAAGGACATTTGCTGTGTTTCTTTTATGGTAAAATTATTATCTTCTCTTTATTTTATAACTGAGAAAGAACTTAAGGAAGGTCATTGACATCAGGCTAATATTCTGTTTATTCTTAAACTTCGCTCACTAATTTTAGCATTGATTACCGTCAGTAATTATTTCTGTGCTGTTTGCCTAATGGTGATTTTATATTTCCCTCATTTGTAATGTAAGAAATTATTTTCTTTTTTCCTCCAATTATTTATTCAGTTACTTATTTTAGCACAAACTCATGGATATTTATTTTATTCTATAGTATTAATTTATTAGTTTGTTCAAATTTTGGCCATTAAGCTTCTTCAGTCTGGCTCCTGCATATCTTGTATTTTCCCTGCCCCAGCCCTTCTCTAAGGAAGCTTGGGTCCTTTTATTAGCAAATGGCATTTAGAAACCCAGATTTGAGTGCTGGGTGTGCTCACTGCTACTGAGGTTTCACCGCTCCCAGGCCCCCCAACAGAAAGATCTAGAAAATATGTGTACTAACCTGGGGATATCTCTCTCACGCGCTCACTCACTTCTCCCATATACATGTGTATAAACCATTATTTCAAACTGATATTTCAACTCAGCACCACAGGTTTATTCTAGTTTTTCATGTGTGTTTGTTTCTGTTTTCTCTTACAATGAGAATCTGGCTGTCATCTACAATATACTCACTTATTTTTTAACCCTTTATGCACATAAAATAGTTTCAGAATTGCTGGCCCATGTCCCTGTGAGAAACAGATTGACTGACTAACTGGAGAACAGTATTTGTGTGCAGTTCATTTGGTCCTTATCATTACAATATCCAGTCCAAAGACTGCTTCTAAATTTACTTAGGTTGCTTCTGTTCTTCCTGTCCCTTTTAGTGTTACTCATTGAAATAGAGTTATATTCCATTTTTCAGAACCTCCTCCCAACACACACATTCTAGTTGACTAATTTGGGGGCGGGGGATGGGGGTGGAATGAGATCGTTACTATGATTCTATTAGTAAGAGCAAAAGTTATACTTAGAGAAGTGCCTTCCTCATCCTTACTTCTCCATTATCATTCTTTCCCTTACATTTCCTTTCACATGTGTAGGTCAGTGGTCAGCAAACTGCGGCTCGCGAGCCACATGCGGCTCTTTGGCCCCTTGAGTGTGGCTCTTCCACAAAATACCACGTGCGGGCGCACATGTACAGTGCGATTGAAACTTCGTGGCCCATGCG
>NW_005371441.1:3061783-3065850 GCF_000412655.1 Myotis brandtii | reverse complement strand
GCAGTTTGCCGACCACTGGTCTAGGTAACTAATCTCTCTAGTTTCTCATTTATTATGCTTGTATTTCTTTTGCACAGATGAGCAGATGTTTCTTCATATACCACCTTCTTTTTGAAATGAGGGGCGTGTGCTATTGATGTACTCTCACACTTTGCTTTTTAAATTTAACAGCACACCCTAGAAACCATCTGAGTCAGTTCATGGACAGCTTCCTCATTCATCTTCGCATAGTATTCTATGGTCTGGATGTACCAGAGTTTATTTAACCACTCCCCTATGAATGAGCACTTAGGTTACTTCTAATATCATTCAAACAGAAACAGTGATGCAACTAATAAAACAGCTAATGAAATTGTGGCTGAGAATTATTGAGCTAGAAGTTTAAGAAGTACTTTATTATTAATTTTGTCTTTGTTTGGAGATTATAAAAGGATAAGTAGTTCTAATTGTATTCTATGGTGATTGACTGAGATAAAATTCATTTTGCTAGGACTGAGGAAATAACTTTTTTTGACACGTGTCTTGAATAGTTTATAATTATCAGTGCCCCAAATAGGGAACTAAACACTATCAGTCTCTTTCTATTTTACTACTTCTTGGCTTTCATTTGTCTTTAAAATGTATTCTGCAAATAATGCTCTAAATTTACTTCCTACATTTTTATTCCCTTTGAACAAATAATGCTGGTTTTCAAAGATTATTTTTTGTATATATCATCTTCTCCCTTTGCCTTTCATGTCAGTCCATGTACAGAGGATCACCGGTTAGTACAAATTTTAGAATTTTTAACTCCTGACTTTTATAGGTAAAAGAGAACATAAGTTTCATGCTATTTGGTAACAAACTTCAAAGTAAGTGCATCTTCTTAAATTATTCATCACAGTTTCTTTTAAGTTCCAGTCAAGTTTTGAATGTAAAGAATAACCTTTTCTTTTTTTTTTCTGTCTGGTATTTTGTTGGTAATCCCTTGCATGATGTCATATTTTTCAATTTAAAGTTTTTAATTTCATTTTGTGGTTAATTTTATTGTGTGCACCTAATGAATGCTCCTGAAATTCCCACTGAAACCATGTGTTTGTTGCTTTTATTATGGCTCACCCTACTTACTCGTGTGTATCACTACACAGGCATGACCAAGTCTTATTGATGTCTAATAAAGTGCGCATCATTGCATAATGAAATGGGTTATAATCTCTAGTGCATTGCTAGTACAGTGTTTCTTTTTAAACAGATCAAATTAGTCAACATTAACTCCACTGATATTGCCGACGGCAGACCCTCAATAGTTCTGGGACTGGTGTGGACCATTATTCTCTACTTCCAGGTATTGTGCCATAGCTCCCTTATTAGTTGATATAATGTCATGGAGGGAAGTAATGGTGGGCATTTTAATAATGCTGTCATTTGTCTTACTTTTGAGGTTGATTCTCAAGCTGGCAGAAATCTGACCTTCACGCATACATAGGTTTTGGTAGCAGAATTTCCTCCTCTTCTCTCTAAAGCAGTTGTACATGTACCTCCCTGAAGAATTCTGGCATAAGTACCCAATCTGAAAAGAGGGCAGGACACAGTGAAGATGAAATATTGCTATAGCACGTTCAGAACATTTTTCTTTGTCTGAAAGGGAGCAGGTCTTTGCTCCTATTAGACATTAAGGAGAGAAATTAACTTGCCATCCCATCCAGAATAACAGTTCTAGCCTTCATTTCTTACAATATATTTTTTATTGATTTCTGAGAGGAAGGGAGAAGGAGAGAGAGATAGAAACATCAATGATGAGAGAAAATCATTGATTCGCTGCCTCCTGCATGCCCCATACTGAAAATCGAGCCCACATCCCAGGCATGGGCCCTAACAGGGAATCAAACTGTGACCTCCTGGTTCACAGGTCAATGCTGAACCACTGAACCACACTGGCCAGTCTAGCCTTCATTTTTTAGAGCAGCTTTTGTTTACAGCAAAATTGAACCTAAGGTACAGAGATTTCCTCTATAACCCTACACCCACACATGCATTGCCACCCCATAATCAACATCCTGACCAGAGCCATATATTTTTGAGAATTCCTACTTACTCGTGTGTATCACTACACAGGCATGACCAAGTCTTATTGATGTCTAATAAAGTGCGCATCATTGCATAATGAAATGGGTTATAATCTCTAGTGCATTGCTAGTACAGTGTTTCTTTTTAAACAGATCAAATTAGTCAACATTAACTCCACTGATATTGCCGACGGCCGACCCTCAATAGTTCTGGGACTGGTGTGGACCATTATTCTCTACTTCCAGGTATTGTGCCATAGCTCCCTTATTAGTTGATATAATGTCATGGAGGGAAGTAATGGTGGGCATTTTAATAATGCTGTCATTTGTCTTACTTTTGAGGTTGATTCTCAAGCTGGCAGAAATCTGACCTTCACGCATACATAGGTTTTGGTAGCAGAATTTCCTCCTCTTCTCTCTAAAGCAGTTGTACATGTACCTCCCTGAAGAATTCTGGCATAAGTACCCGATCTGGAAAGTGGGCAGGACGCAGTGAAGATGAAATATTGCTATAGCAAGTTCAGAACGCTTTTCTTTGTCTGAAAGGAAGCAGGTCTATGCTCCTGTTAGACATTAAGGAGAGAAATTAACCTGCCATCCCATCCAGAATAACAGTTCTAGCCTTCATTTCTTAAAATATATTTTTTATTGATTTCTGAGAGGAAGGGAGAGGGAGAGAGAGATGGAAACATCAATGATAAGAGAAAATCATTGATTTGCTGCCTCCTGCATGCCCCACACTGGGGATCGAGCCCACGTCCCAGGCATGAGCCCTAACCGGGAATCAAACTCTGACCTCCTGGTTCACAGGTCAATGCTCAACCACTGAGCCACACTGGCCAGCCTAGCCTTCATTTTTTTAGAGCAGCTTTATGTTTACAGCAAAATTTAACCTAAGGTACAGATATTTCCTCTATAACCCTACACCCACACATGCATTGCCACCCCATAATCAACATCCTGACCAGAGCCATATATTTTTGAGAATTAATGAGCCTATATTGACACATCATTATCAATCAAAGCCTGCAGTTCACATTAGGCTTCCCTTTTGGTGTTGTATGTTCCATGCGTTTGGATAACTGTTAGGTTTTATTTATTAATTCGCATGGATTAGAGTGTTTATTACTGTGCATAAGACACAGAGGTGTAGTTCTAAATACAGCAAGAAGTACAAGGAGTAGGACATCCACCCATCCTGCCCTTTAAAAACTTACCTTTTGTCAACAGTGTTAAGGGAGTTAAGATAAAGTATTTTTAGTTAGAAAAGTGAAACATCCAAGGAAAGAAGAACAAAGATAATTCCTAAATCTTCGCCCACCTTTGCCGCCCACATAGATCGAGGAGCTGACCAGCAACCTGCCGCAGCTGCAGACCCTGTCCAGCAGCACGTCCTCTGTGGACAGCACGGTCAGCTCCGAGGCCGCCAGCCCCCCCAGCAAGCGGAAGGTGGCCACCAAGATCCAAGGAAACGCCAAGAAGGCTTTGTTAAAGTGGGTTCAGTACACAGCAGCCAAGTAAGTCCCGGGAGTTGGGTTACATTTGAAACCCTTGAAGAATGTGAGTTATCAATGCATACCGCGTGCATCTTCCCATGACTGCAAAATTTGAAGAGGCATTTGAGTGAATGGCTTTGCTTCAGGTCTCGTTTCATTCTTTCCTTGAGCTAAAATTTAAATACTAATACTCTAGGAAAATGCTGTGATAAAACCAGTTCCTTCTTCATTTATGTCACTAGGTCTGATTAAGTCATTTAATCCCTACGCTTTAATTAGTAGCATGCAGGATAATTCTATTAAAGTCATTGCTTTGGACTTTTGCTCCTATTAAATAATCTTTACACAAATACATTTAAGATTTAAACTTGGTTATCTTGTTGTAAGACTATTGGGTCCCCTTTAGTAATAATGTGAACTAAGGTTCACATTTTGAAATATACATGCTATTATTTCCTGAAAGTTCCTAGCAATTTTATTTATTCATTTATGCTTTGGTTTCATCTTCTAGCTGGAATGTGGATTT
>NW_005371441.1:3046369-3061269 GCF_000412655.1 Myotis brandtii | reverse complement strand
CCCGTATCATTTATTGCTTAAGAGCATTGGATTCTGCGCGAGGCCTTGAGAAAAAATGAATATTATCTATTCAGACTGTGACATCTTTCTATTTTTTTAATCTCATGAAGGCAGACTGGAATAGAAATCAAAGACTTTGGGCGGAGTTGGAGGAACGGGGTTGCCTTTCATTCAGTCATCCATGCTATACGGCCAGAGCTAGTGGACTTGGAGAGGGTGAAAGGAAGGTCCAACCGAGAAAACCTGGAGGAGGCTTTCACCATTGCTGAAACGGAGCTGGGGATCCCCAGGTTACTAGATCCTGAAGGTACATTCAATAGCGTTTGCCCAACTCAGTAGACTTGTATGTTTTACACACAGAAATTACACATGATTTTCATGACTCTCTGATAGGACAGAGAATTTGAGAACAGCACAAATATAAATAATATCTCCCTGTATTGATTTTCATTTTGAAAAATATTTACTGCTATATTTGGTAACACACTACAGCTCTATCGCTCCAAATGACACTTTGATATCGTGGCTCTATATTTGGGGGGGAGGTCTATATTTGGCCAGATGTAGTTATGCAAGCTAGATAGTCACTTGTTATTAAGTGCCACGTCTGTGTTTTAAATGCTACCCACTCACCGCAATTCTGAAACTTACCTATTTTGTGTATTTTATTAATTAGAAGAATGACTGAATAGCCAAATAGTATCTCAGGGTTTTGATCAATTAATGTTGAGATTTCAGTGAAACAAGTACTACTTTTCTAAAAGCTCTTAAAATGTCATCTTTATGAATTATACAATTTCTACCATGTATGATTCAGACTACATTTGTCCCCCAAAAATATTTCTAAATGTCAATTATGTTTTTCTTCTGCCTTTAGTATAGTGTTTTTGGTAGATTGGCTAGATTTCAAAGCTTGTATCATTATAATCTAATTAACATAAATTAATTTGGTTTTGGTTTTTCCAGATGTTGATGTGGATAAACCAGATGAGAAGTCTATTATGACCTATGTAGCCCAGTTTCTGAAACACTATCCTGACGTCCACAATACAGGCACTGATGGGCTAGAGAATGATGTAAGTATTGGCTTTCCTTTAAGTATTGATATGCACGCAATGACAGTAACTCAGATATTTAAGCATGCTGTTTCCAAAAAGTTAAATTGTAATGCCTATTTATATTGAGCAACTGAGTAAAGAATAGATATCACCGATTTTGGAGGTGATCGGAGGGAAAGACTTCTCTGATTTGTATGTTGACTATGACAGAAAAGGCAATATTAAGTGCTGGAAATGTAACACTGATAAGTTAAAATTGAGGAAAGATATTGGTGTTGGGAAACATTATTTTAGTAATTTAAGGATGAAAGGCATTTCGTATCCATCTCATCATTTGTGCATCTAGATCTTGAATCCACTGTTCTATTCAATCTGATGAAAACTAATTTTGACTTTTAGACTTTATTATATAAATTACTGTTCACATCACACAGGGCAAATCTGTAAAAGTTCTAACTATTCACCATGGTTAGATTTTTTAGCCTTTCAATATTTAAATAACATTTACATATTTTCAAACTGCTCACATGACATATGCTTATTGTAATAATTAAAAACAAAATTTGAAAAAAAAGAAATTATCTCTGTTCGACCTTCTACAGAGAATGTATTCTAGAAAATAATTTAATGTGTTAGTGTGATATCCAAACATTTCTCTATGTATTTATAGGCACATATAATATTTTAACAAAAATAGAATCACAGTATACATACAATTTTAAATTTCCTTTTCATTGTACAAAACTTTTCAATGTCATTCTCTCTAGGTCTTCTTATATATGTACAGTAATTTATTTATTCAATTTTAATTTTTGGAAATTTCTGATTTTTTGCTGATATTAACAATGCTTCTGTCAACAATTTTTCAATAAAGCATTGTTTTATAGTTCTGTCTTAGAGATGTACCTCCTAGGCTAAAGACTAACAGATTTTTAATGCTTTTTGAAACTTTTTTCTTTTCAAATCCCTTGTAGGAAAGTTTACCCTCTTTTATACTTTAGCTAGTTCACCAGAAAGCCTGTTTTCTCAGGCTTTAACAACAATGGATATTACCGTTTTCCTAATTTGTTAAAAGTAGTAATTTTTTTATTATGGATAATTTATTATAAGGCAAAACAACACCAGGGAAAGTAGTAACAAATGGAATTTTCAAAATGTGTTAAAAACAATCCCTCTGTCTTTATTGCTTACATCTCATCTAGAGTTTTCAGAGCAGCCATATAATATTTTAACAAAAATAGAATCACAGTATACATACAATTTTAAATTTCCTTTTCATTGTACAAAACTTTTCAATGTCATTCTCTCTAGGTCTTCTTATATATGTACAGTAATTTATTTATTCAATTTTAATTTTTGGAAATTTCTGATTTTTTGCTGATATTAACAATGCTTCTGTCAACAATTTTTCAATAAAGCATTGTTTTATAGTTCTGTCTTAGAGATGTACCTCCTAGGCTAAAGACTAACAGATTTTTAATGCTTTTTGAAACTTTTTTCTTTTCAAATCCCTTGTAGGAAAGTTTATCCCATTTTATACTTTAGCTAGTTCACCAGAAAGCCTGTTTTCTCAGGCTTCAACAACAATGGATATTACCGTTTTTCTAATTTGTTAAAAGTAGTATTTTTTTATTATGGATAATTTATTATAAGGCAAAACGACACCAGGGAAAGTAACAAATGGAATTTTCAAAAGGTGTTAAAAACAATCCCTCTGTCTTTATTGCTTAAATCTCATCTAGAGTTTTCAGAGCAGTTTGAGAACACGATGAAGAGCAACAGCAAAAACAAAAGAACAAAATAAAATAGGTTTTTGAAATAAACTCAGAAACAGGTTTGAGGAGGGAAAAGCCCAGGGGAACACAGCCCAAACTTTTCAAATAGGAAAAGGCTTTGCACTAATAGAAATCAGCGACTTCATAAGAGAATTAAGCAGAACCCCTGTCACTGGTTGCTTGGATGAAGTTAATCCGGCATTTGATAGAATTATAGTAGTTTCTTAAAAACTACAGATTCAGGAAACCTTTTTTGTTCCTTGCCAGGATTAGGGCAGAAGCATGGACCACCTGAGTGACTAACTTACCTATGGCTAGCAGAGTAATTGTCCCTACAGACCATCTCAGGAGGCCAAAGCTCAGACTCTGTGCAAATCCCAGCATAGATCTCCAGTCACGTGCTTAGGGCCATTGGGAGATCTCTGGGTTTTTGAGAATATAATCAGGCAGGGGTGCTGCTGTGTAAATGAGAAACTCTAAAGAAAGCACTTTAGACAACACAGCATTGAGAAAACCAGCTTCCCCTCTGATTTTTAAATCTAACGTCTTTATGTTACCCAATTGGATTTATTTCTGATCTGGTTTTAGAGTTCGTAGTATTTTAATTTCTGACATTAATCATCTCTCTGGATGAGTAAATTTGGTGGCTGGGAAAGTCTGAGGAACAAAAGGAGGTGCTTTCCTAATGCTCACGAACAGGAATTTAAAACAAAAACTCTTAGAGACTTGAAACACACACACACACACACACACACACACTCCTGGCATAAGCTTGTTAATGTACTTTACTAAAGAGGCTTTATTTCCCTGAGATCATTCTCATTATCTGAAAAAAAAGTTCTGATTGTTCTTCTAAAAATACCCTCTGTCCCTTCCCTAAAAAGTGGATGCGAGTGATTTCTACAGGGTTATTTTAAAAATTAATTTTGAGAAAAATATATTTTAAACTTTGCCCCTTTTTAATGTGGCATTTGTGAAGTTGGGCATAACCACCTAAAATGATTATTTTGAGTAGAAAAATGTATATTTTCATGATGTAAAGTCATTTAATGAAGCTAAATGACCTCCTAATTCTGCCTCATGAACCATGAAGATTTTATAGACTATCCCTGTGGGGGCTATTGATGCCATCTCTTCAAACACTCAGTACTTGTCTACGCAAGTCTTAGTAAATAGTGTTTTTTTTAATCAATTTTTAAAATATTGGCATCAATATATCTACCAGGTTTCCATTTTTGGTGTAATTGATTTCTATGTCCTCTTTATGAATTTATTTGAATAATTTTATTTAAATTAGATACCATTTTAAATGAAATTTTCTTTCTTGGAATATACACAATAATTTTTCTACCTCAATCAATAAGACAGATAAAGAAACTTTTAGCTAAAGATATTCCTTGGATAATCAGTACTCAATGGTAAATTAAAAAAAAATAGTCCTATTGATCCATGTGTCTCACCAATTAAACGTTCAGTTGTTTATCACTTATTCCTTCTCTCATTGCAACAAATATTACTGGCTGCTTTCAGAAGCACAGCATAGCCTTAATTGTTGATATAGAGACAGAGAGAGATGCATACTCTGATCATATTTTTAGAGAGAATAAATAAATCCACATACCTTTTCTTGACATTGTTCTTTTTTATTTATTATTATTTTTTATTGATTTCAAAGAGGAAGGGAGAGAGAAACAGAAACATCAACGATGAGAATCACTGATTGGCTGCCTCCTGCACACCCGGCCTGTGCCCTGACGGGGAAGCGAACCATGACCTCCAGGTTTACAGTTGACGCTCAACCGCTGAGCCATGCCAGCCAGGCTACATTATTCTTTTAAAAAGTTTAAAATTTCAAAATGCATTTATAAAAGACATTTATAAAATGCATATATTGCCATATATGACTATTACAAATTAAAATGAAAACATCAAATGCCAGAATACTACATTGCCTTATTGGATTCAAACATTTGATACTTCAAAAGTTATGAAAACAAAACAGAAACACACACACAAAAAACTGATGAAGCCCTAGCCGGTTTGGCTCAGTGGATAGAGCGTCAGCCTGTGAACTGAAAGGTCCCAGGTTCAATTCAGGTCAAGGGCACATGCCTGGGTTGTGGGCTCAATCCCCAGTAGGGGGCGTGCAGGAGGCAGCCAATTCATGATTCTCTCTCATCATGGATGTTTCTATTTCTCTCTCCCTCTTCCTTCCTCTCTGAAATCAATAAAAATATATTTTTAAAAAACGATGAAAAACATCTTAAAGTAACTATACCCTTAAAATTAGTATCTATTTATTTATAGACAAATGCTTCCCCATTGTTCTTTTCTTGTTTCCTATATAATTTTGTCCCTGATTTATATTATTTTCCTATATATTATCTTTTCATATTGTTAGGAAATATTTCCAGATTTCCTACTTTTTGCAAATTCTATCCAAAATCTTAAGGTAAGATTTAAGTAATCTTGAATTAGTGACTTCTTTCAAGCATCCTCCATTCCATAGTTAGTTAGCCATTCTTTTGCATGTATCTGCTTTTATATACACATTTATTTTAATACCTTAATTCTGTTGTTTTCTTTTTCTTTCTATTAGAACAAATAACACATGTAATTATTATAGAATGTTAATTACAGTCTAAGCCACTCCCATGGACTTTTCCACTAATCTTTAAATATATAATGACATCAATTAATACCTCTTGAATAACACTTAATAGCACTAATAAAAATGAAACCTTACAGTGATAATATTTGTTTTTATTATATTTGAAATGGAAAATACAAATTAAAGACTTTTTTATATTTTAAATAATTAAGAAGGAAGTCATTAATTGAAATAGGTAAGTATTCATTCAATTTATAATCCTGAGTGAATCGCATCTCTTCTGCCCAATATTGGGTCACATGGTTTAGTAAAGTTCACACGGTTTAGTAAAATGTTCTTGCTGGGAATACACCCAATATACTTTTCTACTTCAACCATTCCCTTGAAGACATTCCCTTTTTGTAAACATTTTCTTAATTAAATTAGTGTGTGTGTGTTTTTTTTTGAGAGAAAAAATAGAGATAATTTTAGTATTCAAATAAAATTAATGTACTTTTACAGAATTCACTCTTGATTTTTATTCTCCAATGAGGCGTGATGGTGGGGAGAGAGAAGAGTTTTCAGAGACAATTGAATGATTGAATATTACGTCTACTCTAGGATCAATCTGGTATCAATCAGCAATTAAATGCACAGTTACTAATAAAATTATAACATCTGCCGGTTCCTAGAGAGAAGACAGGCTAATGCTGAAGGAAACGAAAGTTTGGATAGAGCAATTCGAAAGAGATTTGACAAGGGCACAGATGACAGAAGCAAACTTGCAGGATAAATATCAGGTAATGCATGAAAAAGAGACTGCAGTTTTTAAAAGCTTTGCATGAGTAAGATTCATATATGTCATTTAATCTATGTTTAATATTTCAAGTGAGATGAATGAAAAAAAGTCCATAAAGAAATCATGCGCATTATCTTGCTTGCATGTGATTTAATAATTGTGTTTCTACATAAATAAGTGGTTTGAATTGTGTGGGTCCACACTGTGTATACAGCTCTGAGACTGCGTGACTTTTCCAGAACTCGGAGTCTTATAAATAACCCAGAACACAAATACCTAGTTGTTTTTATAGAAGTCATGATTTTGCAGATGTCACATAACAACAAAAGAAATCCACCAAAAAATGGTTTCAATACCAAATTAAAAAATACTATAGAATAAGTGGAATTGAATACAGGATTGTGCCGTGCATATTTGGAGTGGGCCCATTAATGGGACCAGTTTCTACAGCCACCTGCCTAGTTCCACACGATTGCATTCAGGTGAGGCCAGGCTGGTGGTTGTTTGCCCCAGTCATGTTACACTGTTATTAACTGGACTTGCTTCCAATTTCTACTTCCAAGACACAAAATCATGCGACAGGTTTCCCAATGAAATTGTGACTTATTCTATGCAGCATTGACATTTTCATCATATTTAAGGTAGTGTTGCATTTTAGTAGCAAAGCTATACTATATTGTACATTATATTTCAATCATTTGCACTACAAAAAAGGTATCATGATGTGAGAGTCAACATGGCAAACAATAAAAGATTTATCTATTGCATTAGTGTGTGACTTCATATAACCATATCTATAAAGTGTGCCTGAATTTAGATGGATGATGCCACCGATACGACATTTGATAAAGTTGGCAAAGCGGACAATGTGTAGGATATGCTTTTTTTTTTTGCTTTGAAATTCAATGTAATCTTTTCCCCCAAAAAATAAAATTTTCTGGGACGAGCTCCATTAAAATAAATGATTAAACCAGTAAATTGAGAATAGAAATGCAAGGATGGAGTACATGTACTTATTTGGTCCATTAGTGAGTTTTAGTTTTAGCATAAATTGTCATAAACGAAATTTCAAGTTGTAAAAGTACCTGTTGCACAGGTGCTATTTTAGAAATCAGAACCAAAGGATTAGAAAAGCACAAAGCAGAAACACTCCTCTGGGCCAATGTGATCACCAGTTTTGTGAAATAGGGTTAGAGATCATCTGAAATCTGAACAGAGGGAACATTTCCTTTTGTTTGTGGGTTTGTGTGTCATCAACATTTTCTATCTGTTTCCACTTTCAAACAATAGGGTATTTTCCAGTTTTTCCATGCATAGAATTTTGTGGAATAAAATTGAAGATTGATTTTATGTTTTGGTAATTTTTTATTACATTAAGTTACAGGAATAGGAGTACCTGTGGTAAAATATTGATTCACCATCTCCCCCCAGTGTTCTTTACGTAGATTTACATGTGTGTTCACTCTGAGATTTAGACATTCTTTTAGATGTGTTTGTTACCTGTTAAATTCTGTAGGGCCAGCCTCATGTTCTTTAACATCACTGCACATGTTAGTGGTATTTTCAATTCACATGTGAACATGGCGTCACCTTTTAGGATGTATTAATTTACGATAAAATGTGTAGAAAGTACATAGCCTGGGGCCTGGCTCATGGTCAGGCAAGACGAATGGTAGCTGCTATTCTTATCACGTCTGTTATTGTTATTATCAACAACATATATTGAGTGTTATCCAAATATAAAAGAACGTTATTTAGGAAATGTCGTTTCCTTTGCTTTTTTTGACTCGTTGCCATGTTGTTGCTGTTTTTCCTCTTCTAGTCATTCAAGCACTTCAGAGTCCAATATGAAATGAAAAGGAAACAGATTGAACATTTAATACAACCATTACAGAGAGACGGTAAATTGTCACTTGACCAAGCATTAGTGAAACAGTCCTGGGATCGAGTGTCCTCCAGGGTGAGTTCCCCCATGATTAACTTCATGGGGCTCACGTAGTTTAGTCAAGAACATTTTCCATCATCCTTTTCTACACTGTGATGTTGCATCAGGTCTCCTGCCTCTGCCTGAGGTAGGAAAGGCTTTACTGTGGGAGAATCTTTGTCCTTTAAGTTAATGGAAGTGCTACTATAACACCTGTCCTGCCTCGGCTGCCCTACATGGGCTGTCACCATTGACCACATGACAGACTGAAATCTTGGAAGACCATGAGGGCTACTTCCCACTTTACACAAATTAACTCTGGGTTGTTTAACACTGGAGCCTTCACAACTTCTCCATTTTCCATAATCATGTTTCATCAGTAGTTAATAATATCCCCATATTCACATTCATTTTTATATTCTTTAATTTAACCTATCTTCTTATCTGGTCTTTCATGCACCTGAAGGAAAATTGCTCAGTAACTTTTGCAAACTTAAAGACCAAGATTTCAAAACCTGTGACATTTCTACCACTAATGGGGCTATTTGCCTTGAACTTCCCTATTTTCTTTGTTTCTATAATCTATTTTTGCCATAAATTTCATCAAAAACTGGCTTAGTTTCTAAGTACCTTACCCCATTCTATCTGGCATTCCATCAAGCTGGAAAAAGGTGTTTGAGAACTGACTGAAGTGGAAGACATGCAGACATGGTTCAGAATTATATAATTATAAAAAGAATCCTGAACACTTGTCTGCCTCCAGAGATGTCTAGATGACCCTGGTTTTTCCGATTCCTGGCATGTGGGGTGATCCACATGAGCTGGTGCATAAATTCCTGCATCCCTGAGCATGTCCGCACCCCAGTCCTTGTACTGCAATTTCCTCCCCATTCTCAAAGCATCAGATTGAACACAGATAATTTCTTCCTTGATATTTATTAAGTTAACCTGAAATGATTAACGTAAAGCTTTATGTAGGCTTTAAAATCATTTGGGGGAATTTTAGGAATTGCCTCTGTATTAGAGATAATTCGGTCTTTCTTCTTTTGCATTTCAGCTCTTTGATTGGCATATACAGCTGGATAAATCTCTCCCTGCGCCTCTGGGCACTATAGGTGCCTGGTTGTACAGAGCAGAGGTGGCCCTGCGGGAGGAAATAACCACTCAGCAGGTCCATGAGGAAACCGCCAACACAATACAGCGGAAGCGTGAGCAGCACAAGGTAAAAACGCTGATCAGGAGACCTTCCAGCACAGTGGTCGGCAAACTCATTAGTCAACAGAGCCAAATATCAACAGTACGATTGAAATTTCTTTTGAGAGCCAAATTTTTTAAACTTAAACTATATAGGTAGGTAATTGTTATTAACTTAATTAGGGTACTCCTAAGGCTTAGGAAGAGCCACACTCAAGGGGCCAAAGAGCCCCATGTGGCTCGCGAGCCGCAGTTTGCCGACCTTGGTTCCAGCATAATGTGGTGTGGAGATGTGGCCTGTTTAGAACTCACACTGACCGGGCTTCCCGAGCGTCCATTCCTACTGATTCAGAGATGTTGCACTGTGTATACAGCTCCGAGGCTTCGTGACTTTTAAATAACCCGGAACACAAATATTTAGTTATTGCTTTTATAGAAGTCATGATTTTTGTAGATGTCACGTAACAACAAAAAAATCCACCAAAAAATGGCGTTAGTGCTAAACTGAAACTTACTGTAGAATAAGCTGAATGGAATAAAGATTGTGCCGTGCGTACAGTGGGGCCTTGACTATGAGTTTGATTCATTCCGTGACGGAGCTCGTAACTCAAATTGCTCGTATGTCAAATAAAAAAGTGAACGAGTGAGACACGTGATGCTAGGCTGATGTTGTGGCGTTCACTGTGACGTTCTCTGCGCCAACTAGCGGTGGGGTATCTGAAGCTGGCTCGTAACCCGAATTTTAGCTCGCAACTCAAAGCAAAAAATCGGCCGAGAGACGGCTCGTATCTCGAAAAACTCGTTAGTCGGGACACTCGTAAGTCAAGGCCCCACTGTATTTGGAGTGGGCCCATTAATGGGATCAGTTTCTACAGCCACCTGCCTAGTTCCATACTATTGCATTCAGGTGGAGGCAGGCTGGTGGTTGTTTCCCCACCTGGTTACACTGTTATTCATTGGATTTTGGCTTCCAGAAAAGCCTGGGTCACGTCCATGTTGAGATTCCCAGTATATTAAAAATAGGGGGAAATGCTAAAGCAGTGTTACCCTAATAATACCACTTTAAGCAATTAGCAGTTCACCCTAAAGACAATTCCAAAATTGTTTTCATGTAAATCCTGTAACAATTAAAACAATGCTTAACCAATGTGAATATTTCATACAAAAGGAGTCCCATAGGGTTGTACCAGTAAGTGTAGAATGCCTATAGATTGCGGGTGAATGTGTCAGTTCAGCTAATACGCACCAGGGAGACTGCTGAAGGTGCCTCCAATCCAGAGGTTTGAGAAACAGCATGTGTTTGTGGTTCATTAAAAGACTTACATCTAATTGGAATGCTCCACCAAAGAGAAAATGCCCTACAATATTAACTATGCTGTTTACTAGCATGAGAGATTTAGCAGAAATCTTAATTCAGAGTATACTCTAGGCGGCATCTGCCCCTGATGGGGTATGGATTTAAATTGGATGCATGCTGTTAGTCTTCTCAGTGATTATATGATTCTTCCTGTCTCTTCTGGCTCCCTGGAGAGAGAGAGACCCTGTGCCAACCACTAAGTGTGCAGCCGGAAGCATCTCTCTGCCAAAGAGCAGTAAACAACCATGAAAACCAGAAGTGAACTGGAGTGGGGCAGAGGGGGAAGGGGAATCAGAGATGATGGTTATCTGAGACTGAAAACCAGACAGGACTAGACTGAAAGCTAGGGAGCGGGATGAGAAGACAATAGGAAGCGAGAAGAGGCAGGTAGGGGCTAAGATGAAGTTCCAGACAAGTTTCCAGAATGATCTTTTTACTGAGGTAGGAACTCACACTAGATCTGGGCATAGGTATTTGAAGTCGTAGACTCATAAAGCAATGTAATTGTCAATTAGAAGGTAAATTTTCATTCATTCAAAATATATTTATTAGGTGCCTATAGTAAGCTAAGCTTTGGTGATGTGAGAAATGTGAATCATGGTTAGGATAACTAAAATTATAGACTTTTCTCAAAAGCAGAAAAATCAGTTCATCAATTTGGTATCAGTACTCTGCTCTGCTATATTGGGCTCACTTGAAAATGCAGAAATTGAGAAAAGCACAATAGAGGACTCATCAATATGTCAGCAAGAATGTTTGAGAATATTATCTTCGCATCCCAGTCCCAAAGTAATTACGGCTCATGCCATGAAAACTTAAATATGTCCTCAAGATTTAGAATTCTTGATTTTATGCATTCATCACATTTTTAATATAACACATGACAATCTTTCATTACTTAGTATATAAGCAGTCTTTGAAAATTGAATTCAGATAAATATATTTTTTCAAGAGTTCATTTTATGTTTTGACCAATGTTTTTTTTATTATTTTTTTAAATTAACTTATATGTATGTAGAAACATGCTTATTCTGGAAAACAAGCTACACCTCTATAACCTTTTCTGTTTTTCAGATGCCCTAATACTCAGTTATCTAGAAAGCTAACAACAATAATCATAGCTAATTACACTTGAGGATTTAGCCATCTTTCAGTCCTAAGTACTTAATTTTGCTAAGCTCTTGACATTGGGGATATGAAATAGGTATTATTATTCTTATTTTGCAGGTAAGTAAAGTTTTGGCAGAGAAAGGTTATGTGCCTTGTCTCAGCATCTCACCGTCCACACAAAAAAATAGGTATTATTATTCTTATTTTGCAGGTAAGTAAACTTTGGGCAGAGAAAGGTTATGTGCCTTGTCTAAGGTCACATAGCTGATAATCCAGGTTTTTTAAGTACTAAGCTCAAAATGTGCCCACAAAACTATTGCATATTATAATATATGTAGAGTGGTTGAACCTAATTAGTTTTGATTAGCATTGCTTTGACAAAGTAAGGCTTTCCATCTTAAGGAATCATGAGAATAGTCATCAGATTCTAACCATCGTCACTATGGTTACTGACACTACCTAGATCACTTTCCTTCCTTTCTTGGACATTTTATGCTCTGGATGACAACACAAGCCATTACTTTTAATAACTTCAGTAACCTGTAGGTGATCTTCCAATATCCTAGCCTCTCCTCTGGCTGAGCGACCCTATCCTGCACCCTAACCTAGCCACTCACTGCACAGGCACAGTCTCCAGCCGTGGGCAAACTACCGCCCGTGGGCCGGATCCGGCCCTTTTGAAATGAATAAAACTAAAAAAAAAAAAGACCGTACCCTTTTATGTAATGATGTTTACTTTGAATTTATATTAGTTCACCCAAACACTCCATCCATGCTTTTGTTCCGGCCCTCCGGTCCAGTTTAAGAACCCATTGTGGCCCTCGAGTCAAAAAGTTTGCCCACCCCTGGTCTAGACCTTGTCATCACTAGTAACTGAAACCCCTCCACAGTCTGTTTCTCAGCATCTCACCGTCCACGCAAAGTCGCCCCAATCCCAAGTCTTCATTTCCTCTGTGCCCTATCCTACTGCCATTTTACTGCCCGCATCCTCCCCGTGCCATCAATTAGGTCCCTTTGTACTCTGCTAAATTCAGTTCTCAGTCATTCAGATCATCCCTTGTACACGCGCTGCCCACCTCATCCAGGTCTCACTTTGTCCTACTCCCCTGGTTAAAGCACAGCCCTGGTGAAAGCCCACGCTCCGCCTAGCTCCTGCCCACACACACGCAGCTGACTGTGGCTCAGAAAATCACCCCGGGCGCGATGACTAACCCAGGTGGGCCCTTCAGGCTGCTGGCACTCCAAAGGCATTTCCCGACTCCATTCCCTCTCCGTTCCTGGGACAACTATTTCATACCTTGTCTCCTCAAATCTTCCACACCTCCTCCCCCATCCTTACTCTTAGCTGCTGACAGGGCTTCCTATTTCTCTGGGAAAATAGAAGCAATCAAAAAAGAATTCCCGCAAGCTCCCACGACCATAGCATCCCACCTACGTGCATCTGTGCTTGGATCTCCGTCCTCACTTCTGTTACTATGGATGGACCATCTGTGCTCCGAGCGAAGGCCCACCCGCCCCACGTGCTCTAGATCCCATCCTCCCTGCTCCTCTGCAGAGGGCAGTTCCCCGAGGGCTCCCCTTCTCTATGGCTTTTCTCTCTCTTTTGCTGGATATTTCCTACCCACATAAAGTAGGCTGCTATTTCTCTCATCTTAAAAATTCTTTTTCTTTAAAAAAATAAAATAAAGAAAACATGTCTCTTTCCTAACTATACTTTCCCATCTGGCTACTGCCCATTTTTTCCTCTTTCCTTTTACAACAGCAAAGCTCTTGGAAAGCGTTGTCTATGCTTTCATTTTGGCTCCAAAACACTCTCCCCCATTCTTCCCAGAACCCATTCCAACCAAATTATCCCTAGCAATGCTGTCCATCCCAAGCAGGGATCTCCTTGATCCTCACTCAGTGGCCAATTCTCAGGCCTCATATTACCTCCCCTGTTGTTACAGAATAGGAGAGGGGCTCGTCTCCCCAGGTTGCTTGTGGGGGAGGGGTTCTTGGTACCGCTAGGATAAGCATTTCCGGAGTTCCTCATGGGAAGATGAAATATTGTAGAACCTTTATTTCTGTGGAATTACACCTCTGAGTTTTCAAGTGTCCATTTCCCTTAGTCCAGTCATAGAAGAGACTGGACTTTAGTAGCTGGGGCTTTAGTAGAGCTAAAATAAGAGTCAGTGTTCAGAGCTTCCTTTCAATGTTGGTGCCGGGTCCAGTCCAGCATCAGGCTAGTTTACCTGGTTTCCCCACTAAAGTCTGTGAATCCATTGTGTGTGGGGTTCAAATAGCTGTGGAACATAGGGGCAAATACAGGTGAATCAAAAGAGTGTACTCCAAGCAACAAAGGCAACAAGAGATAGAATTCCTTATAGGTATAGATATAGCTATAGATATAGATAGATATAGATATAGATATAGATATAGATATAGATATAGATATAGATATAGTTATAGATATATAGAGATATATAGAGATATATCTCCAAATGTTGATGAACTTGCAGTGGCCACACCCATTCTGGTCAACCATCTCTGTCCCCAGATGTGATTGACAGGCAAATACCTTTTCTATGTCACCCCAACTTTACTGGGCATGTGTCTGTCTTCTCTTTGTTGGATTTCTTCCCCTAGTGTTTTGCAGGGACTAGGCCAGTATCCCATGGGGAGTGTGAAATTGAACTTCCCAGTGAAGCTGCCCCAAATGACATGCCTATAATATCTGGCCTTCCTTTTGCTTCTTTCCTATTATTAATAACTAGAGGCCTGGTGCACAAAAATTTGTGCACTCGAGCATGGAGGGGGGGGGGAGGAATCCCTCAGCCCGGCCTGCGCCCATTCACAGTCCAGGACCCCTTGGGGGATGTCCACCTGTTGACTTAAGCCCACTCCCCGGGGGATCAGGCCTAAGCTTGCAGTCAGACATCCTCTGGCAGCCAGGGAGACCTTGGGGGATGTCCAACTAAAGGCTTAGGCCCCCAAGGGATCGGGTCTAAACCATTAGTTGGACATTCTTAGTGCTGCCACGGAGGTGGGAGAGGCTCCTGCCACCACCACTGCACTGGCCAGCCATGAGCCAGCTTCTGGCTGAGTGGCACTCCC
>NW_005371441.1:2997599-3046249 GCF_000412655.1 Myotis brandtii | reverse complement strand
GATGTCCCTATTTCCCCCCTTTTGCCCCCTCTACCCAGCTCTTGCCTCCCACTTCTCTCTGGCCATCACCATCCTGTTGTCTGTGTCCATGGGTTGTGCATATATTTTCTTTGGCTAATCCCTTCTTTAAATTCACTTCTTTAAATTTTTATTTTCAGATAAGTGCTTATAACTGCACTATTATATATTTTCTATTATATCATTTAGAATTAAGATATTTTTTAATTGAACCCTTGTAAATTTTAGCACAATTTAATAAATTATGCTAGAAGCAATTAGGAGATTTTTCATGTAATGCAGATACATTTCAATTAATATTTTATTAATTTTTAATTTTTTAATATTTTAATTTGAAATAATCTCATACATGTAAAAAAAACCTATGAAATACTACAGCATATTATATGTACCCTTCACCCAATTTCTTAGGTGTTAATAATTTAAACATAACCATTATACAACTAACAAAATTTGGAATATATTTTTCTTATAATCTCTTTAATGTTACTTAATCCATTTACTTTGTTTTTGTTAATCTTCACCCAAGGATATTTTTCCATTGAATTTTAGAGAGAGTGAAGGGAAAGGGAGAGACACATTGATTGGTTGCCTCCTGCACATGCTTTGATAGGGACTGGGGATCAAGCCAGCAACTGAGGTACATGCCCTTGACTGGAATCGAACCTGGGACCCTTCAGTCCACGGGCTAATGCTCTATCCACTGAGCAAAACAGGCTGCAGCTTAATTCATTTACTTTTAATCTATATGTGTCTTTATATTTAAAGTGGGTTTTGTTTTTGATTCACCCTCATAATCTGTCTTTTAATTGGTGCATTTATGCCACTGACTTTCAGAGTGCTTACTGATAGAGTTACTACCATATCAGGCGGCTCCTGGGGGCTTCTGGGGTGGGCGTGCCTTCCCGGGTGGCCGGCGCGCTGGTGGTTGGTGCTGCCCTGCCCTGCCTGCAGTATGCAAATTAGCCGCCATCTTTGTTGGTGGTTAATTTGCATATCACACTGATTAGCCAATGGGAGGCGTAGCGAAGGTGCGGTCAATTACCATGTTTGTCTATTATTAGATAGAATTAACTAATTCTGGTGGTATCACTATCAGAATCATTTTACACAGTTACCCCTTTATCCTCGACGCACTTTCTTCATTTGGTTTCCTAGTTTTCTTTCTCTTCCTATGGCTCTGGCTTTCTAGTCTTTCCACAATATTTATTATGTGCAAAGCAGTGTTCTAAGCGTTTGTGATACACCCATGAGCAAAATAGGCAAAAAGCCCTACCCTTATGTAACTTAACTTCTAGTGGGAGGAGGAAGATCAGCAATAATAAACTTAATAAATAAATGTTCGAGTAGAAGCCAAAAGGACAGGAAGTATTAGGTGGTGTTGCATTTTTAAGTAGGGTCCTCAGTGGAAGCTCACTGAAAAGATGACATCACACAGGCAAGCACATTCCCACCTCAAGGCCTTTGCCCTTGCCATCCCTCTGGAATGTTCTCCCCCTTGACTTGAAACATTCTCCCACTGACATTCCCATGATGTGCCCCTTTGTCTGCTTTGGGCCTTTATAGAAAGGTTACCTTACTGTCCTCACTTTCATGGCCACCTCTTTGAAATTACAGCTCTCTTTCCCCTTCATTTTAACTACTGCTTTAATCATTTACCTCATTTATTGCTTGATTTCCTACACTGTTATCTCAACTCCATCAGGGCAACTTCATTGCTTGTTTTTTCTCTCTTGTGTTCCCAGCTTCTAAAAATGGTTTTAGAAATATCCAGGCTTCCAAATTTTTAATTGGGTCAATATTGCTCATTCGTGTTTTCTAAGAATTTGTGCCATTTGACTAACTTTTCAAAATTATTATCAGAAAATTGTTCAAAATTGTCTCTTCTATTTTTTGGTAATCTTTTCTGTGCCCACAGTTAAGCCCCTATGTTTCTCCATACTGTTTCTTTGCACCTTCTCACTCTCCTTAATTGCACCTTTGGCATTGTTGGTTTTCTCTGTCATATCCTAACCATTTTTACCCATCCACTTTCTTACCAGAGGAATAATATTATCAATTTTTAAAAAATATTTTAATAGTTTATTTCTTTTTAGAGAGGAAGGGGAATGGAGAGAGAGAGAGAGACAGAGAGAGAGAGAGAGAGAGAGAGAGAGAGAGAGAGAGACATCTATGTGAGAGCGTAACATCAATTAGGCATTGAACCGGCAAGCTCATGGTGTACACAGGATGATGCCCAACCAATTGAGCCACACCAGCCAGGGCAATTATTACCACTTTTTTAATGGTATCGCCCTGGCTGCTGTGTGAGAATAGATTGGATTAAAGGGTAGGAGCCACGTAATCAGTTTCAATAATCCAAATAAAGTCACCAGAACCAGGGTGGTCGTTGTAGAGATGTTGAGAAATGGTCAGATTCTGAATAAAATTTTAGGTCAGAGCAAAGAAAATTTTCAGCATTAGATATTGATTATGAAGGAAGGGGAGTCAGACATGACACTGATTTGGGGACTGAGTAACTGGGAACTGGAATTCTCATCAGTTCAGACAGAGAAATGATAAAACAGATTTGACAGAAATGTGTCTGGATCACAGAAGGGAGGTACAGAGTGACTGAAATACAGCAGTAGCTGCTCTGGGACAGTCCTCTGTCCTCTGGACCAGCTTGGGCCGCACGTACTGCCTTCTTTCTGGGCAAGAGAGATTTGTGAGTATCTGTGCAGTTACCTACAGACTCAAAGCAGGTTAAAACGTAGATACAGCCAAATACCAGTATGTCAGGATAGAAATAGTTTGCCCCTGGCTTTTTCTACAATGTAAACATTAATATCCTGCCCCCAAATTAATGTCACATATGTCAACAAACACATATGACTTCAAACATTTTAATTTAGAGCATGAGAGCCTTTCATTCTTTCCTCCCATCAAGTGTTTCTCATAAGGCTTTAGGCTCTTTTTTTGCTTCTATTTTCTCCAGTTAATCCACTAAATCCTGGTTTGATTGAAACAGTATTCACTTAAACATATCACTCTGGTGGACTAAGGTGTCTTACTTTTCAGTGAGTGACAACCTGTTGTGTATTTATTCTGCTATTGAGAAATAAACTAGGCTCTAGAACAGAGGTCCTCAAACTTTTTAAACAGGGGGCCAGTTCACTGTCCCTCAGACATTCCACACATGCACACTGTGGACTCGGGACGAGTCGGCTGCTAAGCAGGACAGGCAGCGGCGGCAAAAACACCTGGCGGGCCGGATAAATGTTTTCAGCGGTCCGCATGTGGCCCGCGGGCCGTAGTTTGAGGACCCCTGCTCTAGAATATATGGCATGAAATTGTTCACCTCTGTCTTTCTTTACAATTGACTAGAAATTGTGAAATTCATGTAAATCTTTATATACATAAGTCTGTTGACAGTGAAAACCTCAGAAAACAAATCAAGGGAGATTCAAATTAATATAAATAAATTATTCGAATTATGGAGTCCTATACAGTCTGCAAAGAATACTTATAAACTTAACATGTGATATCTATGGGAAATTCCCTGTGCTTATTTGAAATCTTCCAACCATAAGGGTATTTTCATAAAATGTTGTAATATAGTCAACTTACTTTAGATGGCAAGCAAATATCACTTTATGATAGCTTGCATGCATTCAAAATAAAAAAAACCATAGCGTCTAATATTTTTTTGCCGTTAAAGGGTTAAATTAGTTGTGCTTATTGTTAAGCTTTTAAAAACCAGCATATCTAAAAATTCCAGGAAGGAGAAAAATACCACCAAATCACTGTGTGTGGCAATCATGCCATTTTCCTTTGGATCATGTACCTTTAAAACGTGTGAATGCAATGCTGTGCGAGTGGCATGTGTGTTTAAAAGATGCCATGATCGTTAGATGCAGCGCTAGCCGGGGCCTTGCAGACCAACACGGGCTCCTGTGTGAGGGAAAGCCTGTGACAGGCGCCGAGCCGCATGTGGATGTGGCAACAGCATCAAATTGTCGAACACATTGACTCATCGGTGCAGGCTGCAAATTATGCTTCTTAGCCTCCTGTGAACATGTTGCCTCATTTTTTTATTATTTTTTTCTTAAATCGTATCTTAGGATCTGCTTCAAAACACAGATGCCCACAAAAGAGCCTTCCATGAAATCTACCGGACCCGGTCGGTCAACGGCATCCCAGTGCCACCTGACCAGTTAGAGGACATGGCCGAGAGGTAAGCAGATGTCTTAGATGAAGCCTCTTTGTAAAATGCTCGGTGAATGCTTTTTCCATCGCTTTTCTTTTTTTTATGCATTTGTATTTTCTTGTTCAGAAAGGCTTACATTTGGTAGAGTAAAATTGGACTCCCATACATATGCTTAAGCATGCCAGCATGCTAACACATCATTAATTAAAGAGTTAACCTGCTTGTGTTCAGAGCCTGGAAATCACAGAACTGGTTTCTTCAGAGGCTGTATTTTTATTCAGGGCTGTGAGGAACATTATGTAATATTGCGAGAACAGTGTATAAAAGAAACAGATGAGAGATGCTGGCAGGGGAAAGAGCTATATCAAAGGCTTCACTCAATCCCGAATCGCCTTTAAACCCAGAGCCAGAAAAAGGAATCTGATCTCCAGATAGTGATCGATCAGCCAGAGTTTAGAAGACCTGGTGCCTGCATTAGGTTCCTCACGGACTGTGACAGGTTAAGTAAGCCCCGCTCTGTTACTTAGTTACATTCTGTGCATTCTCCTTGTTTTATTTCTAGGTTTCATTTCGTTTCCTCCACATCAGAACTGCACTTAATGAAAATGGAATTTCTAGAATTAAAGTACCGTCTGCTCTCACTGCTGGTTCTTGCAGAGTCGAAGCTGAAGTCTTGGATCATCAAATACGGGAGGAGAGACTCGGTGGAGCTGCTGCTGCAGAACTACATCGTAAGTGCCCCCGGTGCTTGGGTAGAGGAATCAGGGGGCCGGGGATGTCGCATTGAGTACCGGCCAGTGTAGCTGATAACTTCCTCTTGGGTTGAAACATGAAGGGTTCCAGTGTGTGAAAGGGGCTCCATAGAAGTTTGTGAAATATACAAATTGCCATCTGAAATATACACCTATAGTCTTCAGAGATATAAAAGATTTTGCTGCATTAACCATATTGAACCATTGTGACTGACTTTATTGCTTAAAAAAGAAAAGTTTTTGCATTGTATACCCATGACTTTGACTGTGAGCTCACCATTGAAACAGAGTGAACATACTTAGAGGTTATCTTCTTGTCTCTAAAACCCAGTCTTGGAAGAACAATTCTCAATTGCTGTAAACAATTTTTTTTTTTTTAGATTAGGTCCAGCTTGTCTTTTTTATGGTTATTCCCTGAGCATTTTTGCTTCTTATGTGCACCTAGGAAAAGTAAAAAATTGTAAATCTCTATACCAATTTAATTTTTAAAGATTATCTCATATTTCAGGTTATCAGTAAAGATTATCTCATATTTTAGGTTATTTAGATAGAATAGTAGTTCTGTACTAATGAAGGAGTTAGGTTGTTCTATAACTAGGAGTTTCCATTTACATGTAATTAGAGAATTATAATTATCAAAGGCAGCTTATTTCTCTTAAACACCCACCCACCCAAATTTATTAAAAATACAAATTTTCTCACGAAAGAAATGTTAATAGAACATCTCAGTTCTGACTTGTTCCATTGATGTTTAATCACAAATTCTAAATAATAAATTAATAAATTCAAAATGTAGGCCCATATTTTACCTACCAGTCACAATAACTGTGTAATTGACATGATTGATACTTGTTGAAACCATGTCTTTATTGAAGAAGCATCCTAGAACCATAAAATATTTTGCTACATTTCAATTTCATTTTCTAAGTGATAAATGAACAACATGCATTTAGGGAGGAAAAGGTTTAACAGGTTTATGGTAAAATATTTCTTTTGATTTAATTTATTGTCTCAGAAATAATTGTCAAAAATGTGAACTCTGTTGTATGTTCCCTTATTCATTTTTAATTATTTTGAAAAGCAATACAAAAATCTATATTTTTTAACTGCAAGTACTTACATCAGACTTTTTTTTAAAATTTTTTTATTGGTTAAGGTATTACAAATGTTTCCTCATCCCCCCCTTACATCAGACTTTTAAATATTAAATACAGATATGTATTTGGGTTTAGTCATATAAATGATACACTCTGAACTCCGTAGGTAATTATTCAGGATTCGTCTTTTTCCAGCTATTTAAGGACGACCAGTCAGATTGAAATGCCTAATAGGAGTGTTGCACCAGGTTAATGTTCAACACAACAATGTTAGTAATTCTCTTTGACTTCCTCAAGTAAAAGGTTTGTGAGTGGAGAGTTGTTACCAATGATTTAAAAAAAGCAGTATTTTCTGCCAGTCCATAAAGTTCACCATACAGCTCATTTTAAACTGCTTTCTAAGTCAGTCATTTGTAAAATTGCTAGTTACTCTACAAACATAGCAGGTTTCAATGAACATGTCCTGATATTCTTATGCCCTGTGAAAAAGACCTATTTATCACTCATACTATTTCCCAAAAAGGGTTTTACGGTATTTTTTAACAGTTTGAATAACTTTGGAAGATTGAACATTTGTCATTTGCCAAGGGTTTTCATTTTGTTTCACCAAGGAAACAAAGACGGAACGCTTCAGTCACATGCTCTGGGGGCCTAGCTGGTAAGGAGTGGAGTCAGGATTTGAATCCATCTCTTTCCTACTCAAAAGCCCTTGTGCTTAAGCAGTAAACTTTACTAACAAAATTGTCTGTGAAAAAATAATTTTTAACTTTAATAGACCAAATCATCAAAATGATTTCTTATAGCTGAAAGAACTAAAGAATTGTAACTCACATAAATATTAGTTCCATTTAGTATTGGTCCATATTGACAATATTTTACTTTCATACTGTAGCCTGATAGTTCCTACTATTTCTGTTATAGGCAACATGGATTTAGGGCAGGGCGAGGTCAGATGGGGGACCTTATGGAAGCTTGGCCACCAGTCATGCAGAAAGGTGTTGAAGCATGGCTAGGTCCTTACTACCCATGTCACTTTATAAATAGCTTGATTCTAGAAGACTCACTTTTTCCTAAATCTATATATACAAAAGCCTAAGTGACCGTTCGACCGTTTGACATTCGACTGGTAGCTATGATGTGCACTGACCACCAGGGGGCAGACGCTCAACACAAAGGCATGGAAACAGGGAACTGACTGATGAATCTCAGAGGGTAGCGGGGAGGGTGGGAAGAGATTAACCAAAGATCTTATATGCATTCTAGAGGCCCAGTGCACGGATTTGTGCACCGGTGGGGTCCCTTGGCCTGACCTATGGGGATCAGGCCAAAACCGGCAATCCAAAACCCCCCAAGAGGCCCTGGATTGCAAGAGGGCACATGCCAGGCTGAAGGATGCCACCGTGCATGAATCCATGCACCGGGCCTCTAGTTTAATAATGATGATAATAATAAAAATAATAATAATAGGAATGTTCTAAGGAACAAAGACTGACACACACTGTTTTACTTCTACCTGACACCCCACAGACACTCTCTTATCCTTTTGGAGTTTGGAGGAAAATCACTCTCTTTAAAACAGACTATTTCAAAGAGTATAAAGACTTTCAAGTAAAATTAGAAATCAGGTTCTTAAATATAATCCTTTCCTTGTTTTCTAAAAATAATTTACTGTAGTGAACCATATGCTTCAGTATCACCTAATAACCAAAATAATATTCAGGATGTAAAATTTCCATAATTATCTTTGCCTTAGTCTGAATTCTCAATTAAATCTTTTAAAATTTTATTTTTCAATTAAATTGGGCACACCCCACACCGGGGATCTAGCCCGCAATCTGGGCATGTGCCCTGACTGGGAATTGAACCGTGACCTCCTGGTTCATAGGTCAATGCTCAACCCCTGAGCCACGCTGGCTGGGCCTAATTTGTACTTCTTAATCCCTTCACTTTTTCACCCAGTCTCCCAACCACCTTGTTCTCTGGCAACCATCACTTTCTATTGAGTCTGTTTTTATTTTGTTTGTTCATTTATATTTTGTTCTTTAGATTCTGCATATAAGTGTTCATTGCATTATTTACATTAACCAAGATATAGAAGCAACCCAAGTGCCCATCAATAGATAAGTGAATAAAAAGTCGTGGTGCATATACACAATGGAATATCACATGGCCATAAAAAAGAATGAACTCTGACCATTTGCAACGGCATGGATGGATTTAGCAGATACTATGCTAAGTAATATGTCAGACAGAGAAAGACAAATACCACATGATTTCACTTAAATGCAGAATCTAAAGAACAGAATAAAAGAACAAACAACAGAAACAGACTCAATTCAATCTTACTTATCTGTAAAATAAAGATACCTTTGTTAAGGGTTAGAAAATTAGAGAATGTGCTTTCTATTACTTCTTGTACAAGGTACATGGCCTGCAGCTGGTAAGTACTTAATATATTCCTGGAAAATGCTTATTGAATAATTTAGGCTACATGCTACTGATAAGAGATTACATACTATAATGAAAATCAGAAGATGACCGATTTGGTTCTTGCTCTCAGAATTGTTCTTAATATGACCCTGTTGGTTAACACATGCTTCAATTTTACTCTGGAAAAAATAGGATAACATTTTGTTCTTTCACATAAAATAAAAGAAGAGCTCTTGGAACTTTGGACTATGTGAATGCAACATAAATAATATGAACATTTATTTTATTGTTTATGATTATTTTATTAATGTACATAGACAATTCTGATGAAACCACTCCTCAGAATTGACTTTTAAAGTCTTAAATTATCTGGCTTAGCTCCCTTTGAGTGAAATTGATGAGCCTTTTATTTCTTATACCTATATTTATCTTTTGAGAGTAGAAATACAGTCTTTTCCACTAAGACTTTGATTTTAGTGGCACAAAGAGGTATCTTATTTTTCTTTAAATGTCTATTGACTAATGCGGCTTATTTGTTCAACTTGACATCCAAATGTAAACCTTATTTTGAAAGAAGTACAGGAATCCTGTCGCTGTTATTTTAAACACGCATTTGTGTTTCCTTTTGCAAAATCTGAGAGATTGTCTCTAGATAGCTCACAGTAAAAAGGTTTGGCACTCTTCCTGCTAAAGCAATTCTAACAGACAAAATAATTCATATTAATAAGTGGATTTACTAAATATCCAGAAAAAAGAATCAAGATAAATGAAACAATTCAAAAGTAAAATAACAAAGAAAGCATTGTCCTCTAAAAATTGTTTAGCTTTCCTCATGGGAAAGCTGAAAAAAACTTTAATAAAACTCTACAGTATTAATAATATTCTTAAAACATTCCCTTTTCTCCCCCCGCCCCTTTGACCAGAAATAAAACTAGAAAAAACTTTTCTCTCTTCTTCATTTTCAATTTGTTTGTAAACTTCTCCAAGCAAAAGCCTAATTAAGTCTTTCTGTCCAGTAGAGGCACGATTTCCCATTTCTTTGGCACTTGGAACAATTTTCCCATTATCTTCTTGAAGTTTTTGCCCAAACTAAAGGCTGTTTTTAAAACTTTCCCAGAGATATTTATCTTTTCAATTTCTTACAGTGTCTTGAAGATTAGGTGTAATTTTCCTTTAAAAAAAAAATCAAATCATGACTTGCTTACTTGATTAAGTTACTAAAAATGTAAATTACAGTAAATTACTTTTTCTCCAGTTGGGGGGCAGGGAGAGGTTAAAAAAGTAGCATATCAGGCTAACTAACGAGTCAACCAGGCTATTGTGGAATTACTTTATTCTCACACAAAAATAATGAAGCCTATTAAAATTATTGAATAAAGTATTCATCATAGGACCCCTCATTCCAAGCAACTCACAGCTTGCTCTCTTTACCATTTCCCTGGAGAACAGTTAATATGTAAGTAAATGCTTTTACACATAAGATGATATGAAACATATTATACAGGTAATTTTTAAATGTTACGATGAAATATGATAAATGTTTATCAATAAAATCTAGAGATGACTATGCAATTGCTGTCTGAGTAGTTTTGCATCTGCACACAAGCATTTTGCATCTTCTTATTAAGCATCCATCAGCCTACTATTGAGGACTTCAGCTGGTTTTTGAAGGCTAATTTTGCATTTTATTATAATGACATCAAGTATTTCAGTGAGTTCCAATCATACGACCTAATTATGCTGTTAAGAGAATTTAAAGAGCTTTTGGTGATATGTTGTTACCTGTAATTACATCAATTTCCTACTTTGGAGAAGTAGGAATAATCTTTGAAACAGGAGCTATTTCATATTTATGGGAGTTAACTGTTATAAAACTTACCTAAGGATTTGTTGTGTGTTCTCAATTTTATATTATCCATTTGCTGATAGCAACTCTATTACATATGTAAATTACATACTGACATAGGCATGCCTTATCTGAAATTTTTATACTAAGAAATAGAAATTGGAGATCATGGATAACATGGGTGGAATGTGAGATTATTAAACATTTTTCTACTTGTAAACATTTTTGTACTTATTTTTTATTTTAAGGGAAGTGTGCAATGTGCCATTTATTTATAATCTGAAGTTCCTTGGAGCAATCATTCACCAGAATTATGGTTCAAAAAGCAACAGAATTTCACTGCTACACCCCAGTGGGACACTCGATGATGTTCTTCTAAATTTAGTGCTTTCTAAATGTTAGCCTCAGGTCCCCTGAAGTAACATCTAAAAACAAATCCTTGGGTAGAGAGGAAATAGAACATTTTCTCAGTCTAGGGGTGAGTTAGAATTCAAAGTGTGGAAATACTTTATATTCTCAGAATAATTAAGTTATTTATGGCAGTTGAATTGATTTGATATTTTTAGGAAGAAGGAGGTTGGTAAATTGGGGGAGCATATTCACATACTGAATAAAGTTGGGTTTGTCATTTCCACCTAAGCCAGTATTTGTTATCTTCTAACTATTCCTCCTTTTCTAGACTTTTATAGAAAATAGCAAGTTCTTTGAGCAATATGAAGTGACATACCAGATCTTGAAACAGACAGCAGAGATGTACGTCAAAGCTGATGGTTCAGGTAAAACTCGTGACAGAATTTGTTTCAGTGTTGAATACAGGAAAATTTAGGAACTACAGATTTCTATATGAAAAAATACAAATTTCTATATGAAATCATTTTTTGTTCTCTTGTGGAATCTTTGTGTGATCATATCATTGGCCTAGAGAGCATACATTGGATTCAGCCCCACTGACTTTGTATAATGCCTAACCTGCATCATCATATGTGTGTGTGAGTGTGCGCGCGCACACGCATGTCTATGTGTGATCTAAGGGACAGCAAAATGAACATCCATTTTCTAAATTCCAATTTTCCAACCTATTTTCAATTCTGAGGATTAATAGCAAAAAAATGGACTAACTTGAATATTTAATAAAGTAAATGAAAACTTAAGTTTGTGTAAAGACCTAAGTTGTAAAATATTCTTGTTTCAACTTGTAAACATGTCATATTTGCTGAAAATGAACTATAGCATTTGTGATTGATACTATATGTGTGTCTATCTATTTGAGTGCATATAAAATGTGAACAAATATATGTGTCACTTACTGCATCCCATTTATTAAGAATTTTAAATATATTATCATCTTTAATCTTTGAATAAGATATTTTCAGCAATACCTGAATGATATTCTAAAGAATTATAACATACCAGTGGTGTAACAGACTCTAGAAAAAAGATATGGTAGATTTAAAATATAAAATAAAGATTGTGCCCTAGCCAGTTTGGCTTAGTGCATAGAGCATCAGCCTGCGGACCAAAGGGTCCTGGGTTCGATTCCGCTCCAGGGCAGGTACCTCGGTTGCAGTCTCCTCCCCGGCCTGGGCCCTGGTCAGGGCATATGCAGGAGGCAACCAATCGATGTCTTTCTCTCAAGACATCTTTCACTCTGTCTAAAATTCAATGGAAAATAGCCTCAGGTGAGGATTAAAAAATAATAATAGAATAAAGATTGCCGTGTGTTTTATCTGTGTCAGTGGAAGAAGCCGAGAATGTGATGAAATTCATGAATGAAACCACTGCGCAGTGGAGGAACCTGTCGGTGGAAGTCCGCAGCGTGCGGAGCATGCTGGAGGAAGTCATCGCCAACTGGGATCGCTATGGCGACACCGTGGCTGGGCTGCAGGCCTGGCTAGAGGATGCCGAAAAAATGCTAAGTCAATCGGAGCTTGCCAAAAAGGTGAGGCTGCTTCTGACAAGAGGAGAAGGGCATGCATAAATTTAAAAATAAAGATTACAATATATTTACTCAATAATCCCGACTTTGCCTGAAAAGTTGCACATTCAGGGTAGTAAAGTATTGTATACTAAGAAACGCGCCACTTTATAAAAGTTATGTTAGAACAGTTCCCTGTCTGACAGTTCAGTGTTTGATTTTGCATTCAGAAGAGCAAGAACTGATGGGGGAAAGGCAAGCCCAGTGGGCAGCAGAGGGCGCTGTACTCACAAGGTCTGCACCTGAGAGGCCATATCCAGGGCAGTGCCCTGTGGATTTCCAAATTTGAGATTAAAACATAGCACTGGATCTGTGGGATGGCATCCGCGGTTAACAGATGGGTCACTGCATTTTTTTGTCTCTTTGGTTATTCTTTTTCAGATCTTATTAACCCTCCGTCCAGGGTCTCATTCTCAGCAGGCATGATTGCCCTCCTCCATTTACAGGTGTACATGTGCATATGCAAAAATTACTGTTTTATTTTAATGTCTCTTACATTTGAAAATAACATGAAATAGACTGATTTCTATATATACAGGGGTGGGCAACAGTCAGTTTATATTTGTGAGTATGTGAAACAGACTTCATTCTTGTATTTTATTTTTTGATTATTATATTATTTATTTGTAGTATCTGTCTTCTTATTGTTGCTATTAATTCATATCCTTACTTATGATTTATCTTTTAGGTAATTATGGATGGTAATATAAACCTACTTTTTCCCACCCCTGTATATACTTTTTAATGGGAGCCAGACATTTCCCACGGAAAAATCAATTTACATGTATAAGAAGTTAAAATGCCAGACTCCATTAAGAAATATAGTACATATGTTAGAATTAACTGCTTGCCGTCCAAGATTGGTTCATCTATCATTGTGTTATACAAGTAGAAGTATCATTTTAAAAATGTTTTACCATTTCATATTTCATTTAGGTTACATATTCTTGTGTGGCTGATGGTGACAGAAACGATATAGCTATACAGATTTTGGCTTTTCTGATTAGACCACAGTGCCCGAGTAGATGTCATATGTGTTAATTTTATCCAAGGAAACATAACTGCCAGAAACAGAACTGTTCTCGTCTATTTATGGAGGAAGAACTCCCACACAGAGCTTATGAAATGGATTTTGAATTATCTTTTGTTTCCCTGCTTTCACTGTGGTGTGTGTGTGTACATACACTGGCACATACACGCTTAACTTGAAATCAGGTGGAAACTACTTCATTGTCAACTGTGTAACGTTAAACAGATGAGGGAGGATGTTATTGTATTCAATTGTATTCAGTGTTCCTGGCCCAGATATTTAATTTTTAAATTTCCTTTGATGGTTTAGCTCCATGATTAGTAATTATCTTGATGATCTACTGTATCCAGATTTTAAAACCAAAAGTAACAGGTCAAAAGTTTGTTTACAATTTTTTTTGAGGAAGTCAAGCAAGTATGTCTTTCCAATCTATATTTCCCTACAATAGTATCTCTTTGTTGTTGTTTGTTAATCCTCACCCGAGGATATTTTTTTCCATTGATTTTTAGAAGGAGTGGAAGGGAGGGGGAGGGACAGAGAGAGAATCTATGTGATTAGAAGGAGTGGAAGGGAGGGGGAGAGACAGAGAGAGAAACATCTATGTGAGAGAGACACATCAATTGGTTGCCTCCCCTCATGTGCCCCAACCAAGGCCAGGGATCAAGCCTGCAACCTAGGTACATGCCCTTGACTAGAATCGAACCCAGAACCCTTCAGTCCAAAGGCCGACACTCTATCCACTGAGCCAAACCGGCTAGGGCAATAGTATCTTTTATATGACTCTGACACTGACATTTACTCACTGGTAGACAATGTATAAGTCCTTTTTGCTCACAGAAATGCCACTTTTCATCTGAAAAATAGCAATAACAGAAATGGTCACATTTTGTTTTGTCTTCAGCAAAAGATATGGCATAGATGTGTTTTATAGAAATACACTCAGCATTTCTAGTTCACACTTTTGAAACTCTTTATTAAATAGTTGCATTTTGAGAGTTAGGATTTACCTTAAAATGTACAAATTTTCAAACAAAGATATTTCTCTTAGTTTGGTCATTATCATATTCTTTATTAAATTTGGAGTATGGTTTACAATAGGATGCATTGTTTATTGTCTAGGACTTTTTTCGAAATTTGCCTCATTGGATACAGCAACACTCTGCCATGAACGATGCTGGCAATTTTCTCATTGAAACGTGTGACGAGGTGGTTTCCCGTGACCTTAAACAGCAGTTATTATTGCTCAATGGGCGTTGGAGGGAGTTGTTCATGGAAGTCAAGCAAGTATGTCTTTCCAATCTATATATGCCTGAAACATGTATGTGTTATAAATGTTGCATTGAATAGTTTTAGAGACTATTTGTTAGTCTCTAATAACATAGGCTTATTAAAGCCAAGTCCAGATGTGTCTAGATCTGTTATATTTATCCTTGGTCCTTTATTCTTCCCCCTGAATAACAGAGGGACATAACAGAAATGTAGAGTTTGAGTAATGATTATACTGCCATATGGGACCTATGCATATGGAACGATTCATGTTTCAAATTATAATTCTTCACTTCTGTGCTACTTCCTTTCTTTTCTTTTTTTTTTTTAACTTTCACGGTCATTGGGCTTCAAGTGTATCTAACATAAGAGTCAGGAATGAGAGTCTTTCTTACCATGTAAGGGTTGCAGAGAGTACATGGAAGTGAAGGTCAGACATCCAATCCCGGCTTCATGATTGTCAGTGACGTCCCCTCCCTTTCCTTAACAGTATGCGCGAGCTGATGAGGTGGACAGGATGAAGAGGGAATACACAGACGGTGTCACTGCCCTGTCTGACTTTGCAACTGAAGCCCACAGGAAGCTTTCTGAACCCTTGGAAGTCTCTTTTATTAACGTCAAGTTATTAATTCAAGACCTGGAGGTGAGGGGGCTCTCTGGACCATAAAGTGAAAAACCTCGTCGACTGTGAAAATCAAGATCAGTGAACTTGCTCAAATCATTGCAAAGCTTTTTCTGTGTCTCTTTTGATATGTGTGTGTATTTTCATTGGTACCTCCAAAAATATTTTTAAATTGTGTTTTTAAAAAACTATTTGAATTTTTAAAGGTGTATTTGGGCCATAAAGTAACTTCAAAATAATTTTTTAAGTAGGAGATTATTTTTTCTTCAACCAAATTATAAAGCACTAGAGGAAAACAGGAGTCTGTAGATGGCACCTCTGCATAAAAATCTCCAGCAGTAACATTATAAAATGGATGGTGCTATTTAAGTAGTTTGAATACCCCACAGCCCTCAAAATGAAGTAATGGAAGGATAGTTAATGACATGAAAAACTTTTCCAATACACTATTAAGTGAGAAAAGTAGCAAATAGCATCATCTCTTTTTTTTGGTAAAAATTAAAAATGGGTGTAAACACACACAGGAAGCAACATTAATGATGTAATGATGGGTTGATGGCACTGGTGATCACTTTGTGGGACTTTAACTTAAATTTCCTTTATCCTAATTTATCTCTATTTAATACATTTCCTGCAATGACAATGTGTTATTTTTTAAAGAAAAAAAATTTAATTTCTAAACTTAGAGCAATTGCCCCAAAGTGTTCACATACATTTACCTGATATAATGTTTACATACTACATTAGCACATATGTTGAAAGTGTGAAGATTACTTCAGCATATGTCAACTAAGGATTTCTGCTTAGTTTTTTTTTAATTTCTTTATTGATTAAGGTATTACATATGTGTCCTTATCCCCCCTTGCTCATGCCCTCATCCCCCTGTTGTCTGTGTCCATTGGTTAGGCTTATATGCATGCATACAAGTCCTTTGGTTGATCTCTCCCCCTTACCCCCACCCTCCCCTACCTTCCCTCTGAGGTTTGACAGTCTGATCGATGCTTCTCTGTCTCTGGATCTGTTTTTGTTCATCAGTTTAGTGGTTTTTTTTAAAGCTTTTACTTAGCTATATGATATTACCAACATATAATATATTAGTAATGAAGGAAAGCAATAACTGGAATCTCCAAAGGTTTATGAGCATAAGTATAGAATGTTCCGAAGAACATATTGACTTTTGTGCAGCCTTCTGCAGAATCCTGAAATGAAAAGGTGCTAACTTCGCTGTTCACTGATTCCTGCAGGACATTGAGCAGAGGATACCTGTGATGGATGCTCAGTACAAGATCCTCACAAAGACAGCGCACCTCGTTACCAAAGAGAGCTCCCAAGAGGAAGCTAAGGAAATGTTTGCGACCATGTCTGGGCTCAAAGAGCAGCTGACCAAGGTGGGGGAATACTTTATGCAAGTTACCCTCTGGGACCAACTCTGCCTCCTGCGCGCCCAACCTCCTCTGTCACCGAGGGCAAATCCTTTACTTGTTAACAAATCATGCTTTTGTTTCTCTTTGTGATTTAGTAACTTTGTCATCTAGTAACTCTGTCATGAGTTTTAAAAATGAAACTCTGGGGCTGATACCAGCTATTCCCTCTGTTGACTTAGAAGCATTCGTAGCTGTATTTTAATAGAAAGATAAGCCTCTTCAGGGCAAGAGGAGACCAACAAAATAGGATTAAACAAAAGGGGGAGAAGTAGAGGAGGAGGAAAGAAGAGGAAGGGATCAGATATTTAAATGAGAAAGAATTCCAAAATGGCCCCTTTTTTGATCATTTATTTGATGTGCCTTTACTCTAAGAGTACTTATGCTGTTTTCTTCCTGGGCGATTGAGAGACATTTGACAAGAAAACTCTGTGGCATTTACGTGTGTCACTGGTTTAGTAATATTGTCTTATATATAAAAATTGAACAACGCATAGAAACTACCATGAAACAAATGCCTGTGGTGATCTGTAAGCACAGAATGACCACATCACTAGAGAAAATGTTCCTGAGAGCCATGACCCGTGCCCTCCGCTTGTGGCGCTTCATGTCTTTTAACAGAATCTTTGTCTTTGTGCTTTTAAAGGTCAAAGAACGTTACTCCCCACTCCTGTATGAGTCTCAGCAGCTGTCAGTTCTGCTGGAGGAATTAGAGAAGCAGATGACGCTCTTCTATGACTCACTTGGGAAAATCAGTGAGATTATAACAGTGCTTGAGCACGAGGCGCAGTCTAGTGCTCTTTTTAAACAAAAACACCAGGTAAGAAAACGTCCCTTTCGGGAGACACGGTTATTTTTAAAGCATGTGTAGTAAAATTGAGGTAGTGCTTATTTATAGACATTCTATAACCAGGCTAGCACATAATGCATACTCTGTAACTGGTAGCAATTATTATTGTTGTTATTATTAATTACAGAGAGACAATGATTACACTGCCAAACCCTATTCTAATGAGTTCTCATCATATTGAATAAAGATGATTTTCTATTTTGAGCCATAGTGCCATTTCTTACATTCTCAAATTGCTATAAATTGGCATCAAAGAATCCTTCCACAATTAAAATGCTTACTGTTGAGTAATAATGATATTTAATAATACCTCTCTAAATGTTACCTCCTAAATCTTCAAAAAACCAAAAACGTGTCCTTATTCTGTTTTGCCAAAGCAAAACCAAAATTCTGCTCTAGATATTTGAATCTAGATTACCAAAGCATGTATCCAAATTAGCCATTTGAAATATTTTTCCAAAGCAATTGAGGATGTTGAAATGCAAATGGATTCAAGTCAAAAAAATGACTGTCGGCCTGGGACTGGACTGGACCATCCCCATGCTGTCTGCTGCAGAAATCACTGGTGCCAGGGCGCGGGGCAGAGGCGGAGGGCCTGTGCCACATCGCTTCTCGTCCTGTCAATGTGTGTCCATTGCGAGTCCTCCCACGCCCACTGGTTGGCTGCCGCTGTGGTTAGGATCTGGGGACCAGCATTTTATCAATGAGGTGGTTAGCTTGTGAACCTTAGAATTCAAAAGGGGTCCACACAATTTACACAAATAATACACAATCTGCGTCTGACTCAGTCAAGTAGGATGTGCATGGTGCTAACTTCATTTAGTCAGACTCTACCCTGCTCTGTAGGTTGATCTCATTATTGTTTGCTCAGTACACCATAAGCCTGTTATTTGGTTGGAGAAATGCAGGTACTGGGCAAATAATTTTTGATGCTCTCACTTTCTCCTAATGTTAATAAGATGGACTTGAATATTTTTTTAAAATCTCAAATAAAACGTAAAAAGCCCAGATTTCAGTGATTGCTTAACATTCTGGGGGGGGGGGGAAAATAACCTCTCTGTGCTTTTGATTTCATTTATTGCTGGTGAAAAAAGCCTAAAGCTGTATCATACTGTTCTCACTATTTTGTAATGATTCCTCTCTTTCCTTCTCTTTCTCGCCCTTTTACGTTCTATTGCTGTGGGTTTCCTTTCCTCCTAGGAGCTGCTAGCTTGCCAGGAAAGCTGTAAGAAGGCCATGGCACACATTGAGAAAGGCAGTCAGAGTGTTCAGAAGTTTGTGACCTTGAGCCACGTGCTGAAGCATTTTGATCAGACGAAGCTGCAGAGAAAGACTGCCGAAGTCCACGTGGCCTTCCAGGTGAGTTCTCTTCCCGCTGGGAATGTGAGCGGGGGACAGTGCCAGCAATAAGGACACAGAGCCATCATGGGTCATGCCTTCACTCTTGCTAAATGCCTCACCCACTGGTGTTTGGTAACCAACATTTCACTTATATTGACATAATATTAACATCCATTAATATTAAAAGGGGTTAATTCTTATTATAATGAAATGTATTCCTTCCAAGTGGTTTTTAAAGAAACAATGTTCCTTAACAAGGTGATACTTTAATGAGAAAGCATCCCATTATGATTATTTTTCTAAATCAAGAATATGGTCAAGAAAACTGGAGACTGGAAGAAACATGTGGAAACCAACAGCCGCCTGATGAAGAAGTTTGAGGAGTCGCGGGCGGAGCTGGAGAAGGTGCTGCGGGTGGCGCAGGAGGGCCTGGAGGAGAAGGGGGACCCGGAAGAGCTCCTGCGGAGACACACCGTGAGTGCATCCCTGTCACTGTGCAATCCGGGGTCAGGATCTCCCCCTGGCCTTCCAGAATGTTCCGCCAAATCTGAAAACTGAAAATATTTTTTTTCTAAAAATTATAAAGTACGTGTTGAATGTTGGATGTGGGTGGCTTCTGAGTCATAACTCTAGATGATTATAGTTCATTCCTGAGAAAAACACACACAAAAACAAGAGCAGTTGCTGGGAAGGTTTGGCGAGGGCAGCAGCTGGCTTGTGGCTTGCTCAGAGGGGTGGCTGCTTCTCTATGCTTCTCTTCCAATGTGGCCCTTTATTTCCCCCGCCCACCACCACCCCCCCACACACACACCCTCTCCCTCTCCGTGGCAGGAGTTCTACGGTCAGCTGGACCAGAGGGTGCTCAACGCCTTCCTGAAAGCCTGCGACGACCTCACAGACATCCTGCCTGAGCAGGAGCAGGCGGGCCTGCAGGAGGCGGTGAGGAAGCTGCACAAGCAGTGGAAGGTGAGCGGGCACAGGAAGGGGGCCTGGTGTCATTGCGGACGGAGGGAAGGGCAGGAGGGCATTAGGTTGACTGTACGAGAAATTTAGAAATTCAGGAAACTACTTTTCCCATTAAAATAAATGAACTAGAATGGAGCACGGTGAAAATCATAGAATTTCGTTATTCCTATCTTTCAGTAACAGCAATTTGTGATCAGAGGGTACTCATGATGTCACTTGGCCCTAAAGGGGTTTTGTCACTGCAATTGGAAATGTACAGAGTCAGTGACGGTATCGTATTCTTCCAAATCTTTCTGTGCAATGTAGGATCTTCAAGGAGAAGCCCCATATCATTTGCTCCATCTGAAGATCAAGGTGGAGGAGAATAAATTCTTGGCCTGTGTGGAAGAATGCAGAGCTGAGCTGGCCCGGGAGACTAAGCTGGTGCCCCAGGAAGGCAGTGAAAAGATGATTAAAGAGCACAGGGTGCGTCACGCACCCCCGAGTGCAGTCACACAGTCACATGGTCACTTAAAGGACATGACTGATGCTTTGGGTTGGGTCTGGAAACACCGAATGGTTTAATTCCTTTACACTGAGAGTCTAATGGAATCTTCCTTTTTGTGCGTGTGTGCGTGCCTGTGTGCGTGTGTGTGCGCGTGTGTGCATGTGTGTGTGTGTGTGTGTGTGTGTGTGTGTGTGTGTGTGTGTGTGTGTGTGTGTGTGTGTGTGTGTGTGTGTGTGTGTGTGTGTGTGTGTAAAGATAAACCTATTGGATGGCTCCTCACGGGGATTCTATAAATGTTTCATGCCCATTAGATCTTCTTCAGTGACAAAGGGCCGCATCACCTCTGCGAGAAAAGGCTGCAGCTCATTGAGGAGCTGTGTCTGAAGCTCCCAGGCCGGGACCCAGTAAGGGACACGCCTGGAGCCTGTCAGGCGACGCTCAAGGAGCTCAGGGCTGCCATCGAGAGCACCTACACGCAGCTGGCGGAGGACCCCGACAAGTGGAAGGACTACACCAGCAGGTAGCCTTGGCATTGTTCCCAGGCAAGGACATCGTCTATTTTAGTTGTGTTAATTCATAGACTTTTACAAAACAAGAAATGACATATGGTCCAGCCTATGCAATGAAGAAAATCAGATTGTATGGCGTTGCCCAGGTTCTTATGTAAAAAGGCTTCATTCAATAAAAAGAGCAGGTTTCATTCAGAAAAGGTGAAGCACTTCATTTTCAAATGACTCTTTCTCTCTCTTTTTTCTTCCTGATTTCAGAGAAGAAGGAAGAAGGAGAGAGAGATAGAAACATCAATGATAAGAGAAAAATCAGCTGCCTTCTGCACACCCCCCAGTGGGGATTGAGCCCGCAACCTGGGCATGTGCCCTCACTGGTAATCGAACCCTGACCTCCTGGTTCATAGGTTGATGCTCAACCACTGAGCCATGCTGGCCGGGCAGGTGTGATCTGCTTGAGGCAGCATTGGTTCATGTCTTTCTCTGGGATTGCCACATGTCCCCGAAGGGGGACTTCTGATTCTTCAGGGTTATGTCTCACTCTAGTGGGGACATGTGAGGTTCTGTCCTCGTTCCCAGGTGCCCAGGCCGGGGACAGACACAGCTCTTTCCTCAGCTGAGCTCCGCCTGCTCCACCTGTTCTTCCCCCGAGTGCCTGGGCACAGAGGTGGCCACGCCTGCCCAGAGCTTCATGTTTCTTTAAGGAACAGTTTCCAGGAAATCTAATAATCAATTTGCTGATCACTTGAGTGTCGAATTTCCATGAATGAATTCAAACTAGAGAATGTAGTGGCTCAGTGGTTGAGTGTCGACCTATCCACCAAGAGGTCAGGGTTCGATTCCCAGTTGGAGCACATGCCCGGGTTGTAGGCTCGAGTCCCAGTGTGGAATGTGCAGGAAGCAGCCGATCCATGATTCTCTCTCATTATTGATGTTTCTATCTCTCCCTCTGCCTTCCTCTATGAAATCAATAAAAAAAATATATATTTTTAAACATGTATTCTAACCATCCTGAAGTGTTCTCCCTTTAATGAGATAATGCCTGTGTCATTTCAGAATTTCCGAGTTCTCATCTTGGATCGCTGCAAAGGAGACACAGCTGAAGGGGATTAAGAAGGAGGCCATCGATACCGCCAACCATGGAGAGGTGAAGCGGGCGGTTGAGGTAAGTCCTGGGACACTATTTGTCACTGGAAAATTTCCACTAATAAAAAAAGTGATAGACAATCTAACTGGTGTCTTTCTTACTTTCTATAAAAGATTATGTTCCTGAAAACTAACTCAAAAATAAGTGCCCTTGTGTTACTGTGAGAACTATAGGGAGTTTTTCTCTGGAACCATTGTTGGCTTTGAGATGTAGTCATGCTCAGTGGTGCCTTTAAGGCATCTCTCGCTAATGGGGAGTCCTGGGGGGAAAGTGCATGCGTGGGTGTATAACACAGCAGAGGATGAAGAACTGCCACGGGGAACAAGAACACTGTCAGCTTTTTATACAATGCATTCAGGAGCCAGGTCACAGGAAATGAGGGGTTTGGACAAAGTCAATGCTATGTCACATTCAGCCTGGATGGGGACAGCCTCAGACCCAGCCATGACAGAGCCTCAGGTCTCAACTAGTTTGCATCCTCTGTATGGTACACAGCAACCCCCTCCCTCTTAGCTTGGCTCTAAATATCACAGACACACGCTATTGTGAATATTCTTTCTCTTTCAGTGGTTTGAACCCTTGCAAGTCACGTAGTTGCCGTTAATGAGAATATATTTTCTTTCTGTTTTCTCTAAGCTTCATTTTTTATATCAAAATTATAATCCCCTTAAATGCTAGAGGTGCTCAATAATATCATGCTCTACCAACGGAAGGATTTACAGGGGTGGGTAAAAATAGGTTTTCAGTTGTTCCTATGGGTAAAGACACTCAGGTGGTGATTATTACAATAGTATCACTAACTCTGTGTTTTGTGTACTCACAGCTATTAACCCACCTTTTTCCCACCATATATTACTATTGGTTGCCATTATGGTACAAAAATAATTCTCACTGTAGAATGAAAAGATCACTTGTTTCTGGAACCAACCATTTTCTGGCTGGTGTGCATTTGCCCGTAAGGCCCTCTGGAGCAAAACATGTGGTTGGAGACGACTCTGCCCTCGCACTGCCCGGAGAGGATGGAGGAGGGAGAGGCTGCCTGAACCCCTTTCCCTGGGTCCCCTTCCCTCCAAGGGGCGAAGCCCGAGTCTTTCTGGCGTTGTCTTGGCCCATAAGCCTTCCTTTCCTGGATTAGAGTCATGATCCGGCTTGTGTATCTTACTATCTAAGCTATGGACTTCTAAAGGCTAACAAAAACAAGGCATAAAATATGACTTAATGAAGTTAAAATAAATCTTTAAGTTATCTATAATAGTATTCAGTAAGTGACCTCTTCAATAAAAGGATCAGCTAACTAAAATAAAGATTCCTTTTTTTTCTTTTCTTCGAAAAATACCACGTTCTTTCCAGCTTACAGAAAGCAAGATGACAAAGTATATTATATACTGTAATTCCCAATTTTGGTATCAGATAGTCTTCTACAGTACTTTTAGAAGGGTCCTTGTTGGGATCCAGGGAATCTGTAAATATCTAACCATGTAATCATGAAGGTAACCTTTGGTTTAGAGAGTACTGTCTTTACACATGAGGTATTGGCTTTGGAGAAACAGTTCCTTCTCGTACTTGTAGCCTTTTGTGAAAGATCTGAACAAAGTGAAATGAGCAGGCACTCCATTGGGGAATGAATGACTGGCATTCCTACCGGCCCCTTCTATACCTTCTTAGGTGGGACCCTTTCTTGCTGGAAAGTAATGATGCACAATTGTATTTTGTTCATCAAAGTGTTCTTTCATTCCAGGAGATAAGAAATGGTGTTACCCAAAAAGGCGAGACTCTCAGCTGGCTGAAATCCAGGCTTCAAGTTTTGATTGAAGTTTCTTCTGAGAAAGAAGCCCAGAAGCAGGGCGATGAGCTGGCGAAAGTATCTAGTTCCTTCAAAGCTCTCACAGCTTTATTGTCAGAGGTATATCATTTATTCACACTCTACACAGTTCTGGGCGAGGAATCTGGAAGGTTCTTCCTCTTCTGGTTGTAGTTTAACAAGCAAGTTTATAAGGAAATCTTAGTTGAAATAGAATAGTTTATACTTATTTATATAAATACTGATAGAAAAGATGGGTAGGATGTTTGAGGTATGGTCTGTGCCATTGTCAGATATATTATCAGACAAATATTAGTTCAGATTAATGATCTATAGTTGAAATACAAATCTTATCAGTTCCATAATTTTTTTTAACTTTTAATAAGAGCATTATTTCATAGTCAGTTTAAGGAACAGCATGGAAGTTAAGAACTCAGGCTTGAGAGTCAAGCAAACTCAGAGTTAGTGTTTAACTCCGGTACCACATTACATATGTAACCTTGAGCTTGTCATTTAATATCTCTGGGACCTTATTTTTCTTACTTGTAAAACAGGGCAAAAAATATGCCAAAAGGTAATTTCAAGAGTTGAATGCAATAATGTATTCACAGCACTTAATACAGTGTCAGAACAGAATACATGCTCATAACTGATGCCTGGCAGTAATGAACTACTCAGTGTTTAGTCTGCGGCCCCGTAAGATCTTTTAGATAAAATCTACTCATTTTAAACTTCTTGGTATACAGTTCAATGTTTATATTCCTTTATAGATTAGAATATACAAATCCATCTGCTTCATTTCTGATAGGGCTACTTCCACCCTCTGCTAGAATATTTTTACTCACCAGGTGGTCGTACAAGTCTAATGGGTTTGTGCATGGAAAGTAATGTAAGAATGTAGAGTAGAATAGATAGTTATCAGTATTTTTCTTGAAATCACTAATAAACTTGCACGAAATAATGATCAACTGAGTGGCTACAAAGTGCTGTGATTCTGAAGATCTGGAATTCTTCCTAGCAATCTCTAATGTAACAGTTGGCCAGTTAACTTCTTATACTTTTAATCCGTGTGGATCTGCTTAAGACTCTAGTAGTGAATTTGCATAAATCAAAAATACTCTGAACTGCTTGTGATTTGAGTTTTATGTGATCATTTTGATATGTAACATATAGTGTTCTTAAGAATTTTTTGATAAATTGAAAACAGCAATAGGACTAATCAAATTTTGGAACATAAGCCATTCAAAACCTTTGATGGCCCATCTTTCATAGCAGAAGACAAAGCTGAAAATTGAAGAAAATGACAAGGAAAAGAATCCACTAAGGAACCACAAAAATCAGAAATTATATTGATGCTTTGCCTGAAATATTGGAAGTGCATTTTTAACAAATACCCTTTTTTTTCCTCTTTGTCCACTATACAAAATTTTCCTTACTTTAAATAGGATACGCTAAACTTTTTTACACCACAAGTTTTTTTTAATGGTTTTATTTTAGTTATAAGATTGAAATGAAAGGGATCCAGGAGACAATATATACAATATGTGCAGTTGTATTGCCCTGCCTTGATTTTGAGGCTGAGCAGGTTTTTAATATGCCACACAGCACCATATCAAATGATCCTTGCAACTCCCATAAGTGACTATGCAGTTAATAATAATAAAGAAGCTTTAAAACATTTGAAAGAATAAAGATTAGGGATCTGCGCATATATTTCAAGTTGTTGAGAAAGACTTTACACATATTCTTTAAAAAATTAAGATTACATGAGCATACGATTTACAATATTTTCATGAATATCTAGGTTGAAAAGATGTTAAGCAGTTTCGGGGACTGTGTCCAGTACAAAGAAATCGTCAAGAGTTCCCTCAAAGAGTTAATTTCTGGTTCCAAGGAAGTCCAGGAGCAAGCGGAGGAGATCTTGGACACGGAAAACCTGTTTGAAGCGCAGCAGCTACTTCTTCATCACCAGGTAGAATGGCCCTTCTCCCAGTGCATTTGTGCAACATTGGTAGCTGATTACTGATACCAGAGAGAGGAGTAGCACGGAACCGGGGTGAGGGCAAAGGGAAGGGGAGGGGTGGGCAGGAAGGAAAGGAACCCAGCTGAATGATTAAAGGGAAGCACTTTTGGTCTCTCTCTTAAATATAAAATATTTCAAAGATTCTGCAAGACAAATTCTCAGCCTGAATGGTTTGAGGACATCAAAAAATTCAAAACATATTGTGAAGGGAAAGTTGGTTTTGCTATAAAAACCTTTATACAACTTGCAAATTGTTTTGTAACAGAGATGGGAAGCATGGAGATAATTGGTTCCTATTTGAGATCAACATTCTTTTGTCATCACATAAAAAATCTCACTTTTCAATTTATAATTCTGAATACATCTTAGTTTGAGAAAGTATGACTTACATGGAGTACCAGATCTTTCTGGAGAGTGTGCTTTATAGGGGTAGAACTGGAGTAAAGACATTCTGGTATATCTATATACAGTGGGGCCTTGACTTACGAGTTTAATTCATTCCGTGACGGAGCTCGTAACTCAAATTACTCGTATGTCAAATCAATTGTGAACGAGTGAGTCACGTGATGCTGGGCTGATGTTGTGGCGTTCACTGTGACGTTCGCTGCGCCAACTAGCGGTGGGGTATCTGAAGCTGGCTGGTAACCCGAATTTTAGCTCGCAACTCAAAGCAAAAAATCATCCGAGAGACGGCTCGTATCTCGAAAAACTCATTAGTCGGGACACTCGTAAGTCAAGGCCCCACTGTATATATAAAAGCTTAAGTGACCGTTCGTTCCACCGTTCGACCATTCAACCAGTAGCTATGACGTGCACTGACCACCAGGGGAAAGATGCTCAATAAACAGGCATGAAAACATGGAACACACTGATGAATCTCAGAGGGAAGGGGGGAGGGGGAGGGCAGGAGGAGATTAACCAAAGATCTTATATGCATACTAGAGGCCCTGTGCATGGATTCATGCACCGGTGGGGTCCCTCGGCCTGGCCTGTGGGGATCAGGCTGAATCCATGCACAAATGCTCTGACATCCCCCAAGGGGTCCCGGATTGTGAGAGGGTGCAGGCCAGGCTGAGGGACCCCACTGGTGCATGATTCTGTGCACCGGGCCTCTAGTATATTGATAATCTGCAATTTTAATCAATGTCACTTGTCAAACTCAATATAAGTGGAAGTATAATTCAAGTAAAATATTTAATGGCAAAATTCTAGCTAACTGCCCTACCCAGTTTGGCTTAGTGGATAGAGCATTGGCCTGTGGACTGAAGGGTCCCAGGTTCGATTCTGGCCAAGGGCACATGCCAGGGTTGTGGGCTCGATCCCCAGTAGGGGGTGTGTAGGAGGCAGCCGATCAATGATTCTCTCTCATCATTGATGTTTTTATCTCTCTCTCCCTCTTCCTTCCTCTCTGAAATCAATAAAGAAATATATTTTTTAAAATTCTAGCTAACTTAATGTACAGCAAATGGTAGCTAATTATATATATGTAGTATATAAAAATTAAAATTACACTAAAAGTATATGTAAAATGGCAGCTTTTAGGCTTTATGGATATATTTAATAATTATAAAAAACTGTGAGTACAGAAAAGTTCATGCTTGGTAGTAACATTGTTCTCAATTATTGTAAAAGTTGTGTTTGGGTTTCAATTTAAGTCAGAGAAATATGAAATTGTAAATATTTACATTAATTTTTTAAAACTTCCCATTTCTTGGGTCAGGTGCTTGGTTATATGTGTGTTTATTTGTGAAAATTAATGAGCCGTACACTTGAGATTTGCCTACCATTCTGTGTGTACATTATAATTCAATAAAAAGTTTATTTTAAAACATGACTTCCCCCAGATTTCTCAGCAGATCAATCATCCTGAATATGCGTAGGAATTACATTTCTTAATATTAGCATTTCTTAGAGCATAAATCATTTTTAAAAATGGACTTAGGACTTCATGTGTTTAAGCAGAAAATAATTATTTTAGGAGAATCATGGCAAATGAATAGCTTTGCCAGATTCCTTCTGGAGTATTGCACAGAATGCTAAATGTTGTCTGAATTTGCACGTAATCAAAACACCAAGACCAAATGATGTCGTTTACCATTGCAAACACAAAATATTTATAAATAATGTCCATCTTTGAGTAATGCACAGTCTTCATTGCCGTTTTCACTGTTCATGTTGACTTTAAATAGAGTTTGGGTCCAAGCCCCATGAGGTCCTAACATTTAGTATCTCCCCTAATGCTTGGGCGCTATGTCCCTGCCTAGTCACTTAGAGTAACATGTATGTCCACCCTTGAACAAATGCTTCCAGCAAAAGACAAAGAGAATCTCTGCAAAGAAGAGGGACGTGCAGCAGCAGATGACGCAGGCCGGGCAGGGAGAAGGCGGGCTGCCTGGCCCGGTGCAGGAGGAGCTGCGGAAGCTGGAGAGCACCCTGGACGGCCTGGAGCGCAGCAGGGAGAGGCAAGAGCGCCGCATCCAGGTAGGAGCCCGGAGTCCAGGGCTGGGCAACTCCCGGTCACAGGTTACATCTCCTGTTGGAAGAAGATGCTTGTTTCCACTCCTGATGCTCCCACATTGTGTTAGCTATTTACCGATTTAAGCACCACGCCAGCCTTATGCGATGAGTGATATAATTAGCACATTTTGCAAGTGTGGATGCTTAGAAAGGAAAGAGTTTGAGCACCTGACTCAAAGTCACAAAGCAGCGATCCACACTAAGCCAGGATTTTAATTCACACTTGTCTGAATCTAGAAATTGACACGGAATTATTTCTCATTTCTGCAGTCCAGCAGCCACAAGGTTATACTTTATTGTGATCTTGGCACATTACCTGAAATAAAGTTTTTGAATTTTGCCACCTGCTCACTGCAGACTCCCTCTGTCCCTTCTCTCTTCCATTCTCCCCTTCTTTCTCCATTGCTCCTTCTTTCTTTCTTTCTTTCTTTCTTTCTTTCTTTCTTTCTTTCTTTCTTTCATCTTTCTTTCGTTCTTTCGTTCTTTCTTTCTAGAATCTGGGAGACCCTTTGTCCTTCTTTCTTTCTTTCTTTCTTTTCTTCCTTTCTTCCTTCCTTCCTTCCTTCCTTCCTTCCTTCCTTCCTTCCTTCCTTTCTTTCTTTCTTTCTTTCTTTTTTTCTTTCTTTCTTTCTTTCTTTCTTTCATCTTTCTTTCGTTCTTTCGTTCTTTCTTTCTAGAATCTGGGAGACTTTCTTTTCCTTTGTCCTTTATCTACATTTTAAGTAATATCCCTAGATGCATAGGACATTACAGCTGGTAGAAAATTCAGAGTCCTCGTCCACACACACTCTTGTTGTAGATGAACTAAGACTCAAAAGGGAAATTCTTTGTGGAAGCCATTAGGATTGTCTTTATTGAGTATAATGTGTGAAATTTGAACAGAGTCAACAAGAAGTTGGCAGCCTGATAAAGAATAGAAATGTGAACAATATTTTGTGACATACTCTGATAGTTCATAACATTATATGTTGTTTATTTTTTCAAATGTAGGTCACATTAAGAAAATGGGAGCGATTTGAAACCAACAAAGAGACAGTGGTCAGATACCTTTTCCAAACAGGTTCCAGCCATGAGCGCTTCTTGAGTTTTAGCAGTTTGGAAAGTTTGTCTTCAGAACTGGAACAGACAAAGGTACATCAGTAAGACATGGAGTCCCTTGGTACTCATTATTCGGAAGAAAAACTGTGTTTCCACTCCCTATTACTATTAATCATTATAATTATGCATTTAATCAGTACTTATTGTTTATTGATCATCCACTCTTCAATACACTGGTCAAGTTTCTCTGAGGAATGAAAACATAAATAAGATTTAAATATCAAGAACTGAGAGACAGTTTTCATTAAAGTGGGAAATAGTTTCCTAATAAATAAATGCAATTAATTCTGAAGGCAGTGATATTCTTCATTATGAAACTGGGACACTTGACTAATTGTTTACAGATGCTGCTGCACAAGCACTTCTAAGCTTGAATCATTGTTCTCTATTGCTTTGCTCACTTGATATTGTTAATACGGCCTTCATTCCGGTTGTATCCCTGGAGTGGTTGTGCTAAAGAACTTGAGTGCTTTCTGTCTGCCAGTATGTGGGAGGGTGTTCATGGAATATCATGTTTAATCTTCTCAACAAGGGATTGCTGATGAGTTACAGAAAATTCAGAGACTTATGTGGCTCAAGGTCACATGACTGGTGAAGGACAGAGCCTGGTTGCAGCTCCAGGCCTTTCTGATGCCAGAGTCCTCTCTTTCCTGCTACACCCTGCTGCCACTCACATGTTGTCTCCTTAGGATATGGATATAAAGCCTGACAATGTTATTCTATTTTTGTTTTCTTTGCTCTTTATCAACACCATTCTGTTCTTTGGATTCCTTTGTGTTGTGCTTGCTCCATACATATACCTCTCACAACAGGCTCTGAGGCTAAATGCATATAAACAATTTCAAACATAACTCTACTTTCTCCATGGTTTTTCCTTGGTTCTGGGAAACATTAAGGGGAAAAAATACTATTTTTTACTTCTGATTCTATTCATGGGATGCTGAAAGATTATGCTGTGAAGTCAGTCTTCACAATTGAATCCGCAATAACTAAGCTCACATATATCAGTAGTGCAGTGAGTGGTTATAAGCTTAGAATTCAGAATTGTGACATTAGCAAATACCGTATTTTATGATATTATAAATATATCTACTACTAGTACAAGGAAGCTTTACTTATTCATTTTTATTCTCTTAAAATGCAGGGTACTTCTCTGAAATAATGTTGATATTTCTATGAGGACATTAAATCTTTCAAACGTGAAGTTATAATAGATTTATGTAGTAACTCTATCTTATATGGCATTATGTAATAATTCTGGGAGATGCTCTGTGGGAAAAGATGGCTATTGGAAATCTAACTTTAAAAAACTATTTTACATTAGGTTTCCACATTACCTACTTAGTAGACGGTTGTTTGTGATGAAAATTTAAACCTCCTGTGAGATTCTCTTACATGAAAAAAGTGAGATTAATTTTTTTCACTCAAGATTATCCTTTGGTTTACATTTTTAAATTCAGTAGTCAGTAGTTCAGGTAACCACTAAAATTTACCAGTGCCTCAAATATATTAAATTAATTTTTGATTTTTTGAATGAAAATCATTGTGTGAATTTTATAAACTATTTTGCCCTCAATTTTACATGAGGGACATAAAAAAATTATAATAGGTACTTGCCAGAGTTCCAGGTAAGTTACTGGAGATAGTAAAAATGAAGCTGCTAATTAAATGCTGACGATAACCTACCAGAAAAGCATCATGGCATTTCATACAAAAGACCCAGAACCTGGAAAGTAATTCACCAAAGTTCAACAACTAGTAATGATCAAAGCCAAGATTCTGGTCCATGTATGACAGTTGTAAAACTTCTCTTCTTTCCACCATGTGGTATGTGGATTTATAGAAAATAAGTTCAACACCGTTAACATTAGATCATATCTCTTTTCAGAGAACTAGTTAACAAAATGCTTCTTTATAGTAAACTAGAGACCCGGTGCACAAAATTTGTGCATGGGTAGGGTCCCTAGGCCTGGCCAGCAATCAGGGCTGATTGAGGCCTTCCAGCTGCCGGCCAGGGCTTTCCTTCATTCCGCACCGTCCCCTGGTGGTCAGTGCACATCATAGCGAGCGATCAAACTCTCGGTCAAACTCCCCAGGGGATACTTTGCATATTAGCTTTTATATAGATAGATAATAGTGGTACTCTGTATTGACTCAGATAGTCGTCAATTAAATAAACAAATATTTATATTTATTGCCCTGGACATTTATTACTCTATGATTGAAAAAATCAATCACTATTGATTGTCCTGATTATTCTGAAATGTCCTGTGATAAGCTAACATATTTGTGAATAAGTTAATTATTATAATGCAGCTCAGAATTCTAAACAATAAACCCAAACCAGGAAACAATGAAAAAACATTTTTGTGAGAATTGTTGGATTACTGTGAAGGTGTGTGTGTGCGTGCGTGTGTGTGTGTGTATATATATATATAGTGTGTGTGTGTGTGTGTGTGTGTGTGTGTATGGTTGTGTATATAAAATGAAAATAGCAAAGTCTATTCTGGCCATGATGAAAATACATCTGTTTTATGGCTCAGCATATAATATGCTAATACACATGCGTGTGTGAATCTACCCATCCATCGAATCTGGGGGAGACTCTGCAGTACATATATGCAGTTTATTTAAGGGCAGAGTTTAAAGGAAGTCGCCTTCCTAACAGTTCTAATATATTTTTCTAGGAGTTTTCTAAGCGGACAGAAGGTATTGCAGTCCAGGCTGAGAGCCTTGTGAAGGAAGCTTCAGAGATACCACTTGGGCCCAAGAATAAGCAGCTGCTCCAACAGCAGGCCAAGTCAATCAAAGAACAAGTCAAAAAGTTAGAAGACACCCTCGAAGAAGAGTATGTGCTTGACACGCCCTAAACTTTCGTCTCTGAGATAACATTCCATACACTCTTTCCTGTATATTGTATTCCTCACATTCTTTATAAATCTTGAAGTGTCTGTGTAGTTCAGCATGTTTTGAGGAAGCAACTCACAATTCAAAAGACAGTACCACCAACACAGAAGCCAGCATCTCTAACAGAGCAGAAACATATCAGGGATGTGGTCTTTGCTTCGGAAACGGGTTCTGTTTGTGAAAAAGCCATACCTGTTAAAGTCCGTGGCCTTTATACATTGGAGAGGGAATCTCAAAAAGGAACTGATATTGAAAATAAATGTTTACTGTATTATGCTGCTGTCACCAGTTAGAGGGAAGAGGAGATATTTTGGTTGTGTAGGTTCTGGGCTGAAATACATAAGATATAGTCCAAATGTCTTCATCTCCAAGCTCACAGAGCTTGTCAGCAGTGCCTCAGTATTCAAAATCCACTGATTGATATTCTATTTCCAAAAATTAATTTTAAAAGTCTACTTTATATTTAAATATTTAATATATGTTCACCTACAAAAGGAAAGAAAGAATCGTTTGGCCTATGGTATCCTGTTATGTACAAAATGTACACACAAAAACCTGGGAGGGAATAGACATGAGAATATGGCCAATGTTCCTCAAAACAATATGGCTGAACATTCCTATTTTCAAAGTTATTTAGTGGCAAATCACTGACACATCCTTAAGGTATAGGACAGAATTTCTAAGATGGATTTTTAAATGTAAAATTTGTTTTTATACTCTTAACACTTTGACATTAAGATTGTACATTGCCTAAACTTTAAAGGTTGTTAAATAATATATTTAGAGGAAATTATTATGACTTTAAACTTTGAAAATGTTAAATATTAAATACTATTCATCAAGGTATGGAAAAAGTAAAACTTGGAGTGTATTAGGAAGGAATCTACTTTTATGAGGAATGTCCGTTTGAATCCATCTTTATTTAGAAATGTGCAATATAACGTAGCTTGCATTTCCTGTACTGATAAGAACATTAGGCACGTACAGGGTACATATTTGAGACTGCAATATTACTTAATTGGACAATCAATGATACCATTGTATTTTTTTCTTGATGTCTTCAAGTGCCTTTCGGTAAACAGGAAAATTTTTTCACTTTTTTTTTTTTTTAGCAAAGGGACTTACCAGTGCAATGATAGACTATAAGTTTCTTACTCTTTTTCTAAACTGAAAGCCATAATCCCATGGATACACATGCATAGCTAATACAAACTGGAAATCTACAGCTAAATTTGTGTTCATTAGATTTATTACAAATAAAGCCCCAGTTGTCTAAAAGCATTTAGGGTGCTCATGTACAAGGATTTATAAAAGTATTTTGGAGTCAAGACTGTAGAGACACCTGAGAATAGCTGACGTTATTATAGATTATAGATTGAAGACTTAGCTCCAGTGATAGAGCAGTTCCTGCCTGTCAACATGGAATTCAAGTTACAAGCTCCGTCTTGATTTGTAAAGATGCCTTTTGTAAGGATCCTGGAGCATCAAGCATCACTGTGGTCCCTCTCCTCTAAGACAGGAGGACCGTGCCCACAAAAGTAGACAGCTGCAAACGTGTGCACTACGTACGCAGGCAGTTGTATTTAAGTAAGTCCTGGCAACTACTTATCGTGCCATTTAACTAGACGATACCTGTATTCAATCCCCCTTGCACCCCGAAATATTTTGTTCGAAGCACAGTTCTATTCATAGCATGGTGCAGAAGCTATTTCGTTAAACGCTCATTCTCAGAGGAGATAGGAAGACGACAACTGACAACTAGTCGGACCAAATGTGCGGTTTTTCCCTGTCCTCGTAGTTTCAACTTTGATATGGTCACAAATGTCTTAACTTATCTTTTTACATAGCAATTTAAGGGAAAATGTATTGCTGTTCTTTATTAAAATACTGCATTTGATTTACTTAATTTGGTTAATTTTAGTATTAAAACCATGGAAATGGTGAAAAACAAGTGGGAACATTTTGGCAATAATTTTGAGACCCTGTCCGTCTGGATAACTGAGAAAGAAAAAGCACTCAATGCCTTGGAAACCTCGCCATCTGCCATGGACATGCAAACCAACCAGATTAAGGTGACCTGCTCACACGTTCGTTGCATTTATAATCCATGTCTAGCTTTTAAAAACTCCTTTCTTGCATTTCATCCAATGCTCTTTGGCCCCAGGACAAATCTTTCATTGCTATGTGACTCTATTAAAATTAAATTCACACAGATTGCTGAGCTAAGAGGTCTTGATTGATACCGGGCAACCGTTTATAGATGGAATTATGTGTTAATATTGTCTGACTTAAGCATCCAAAGCTAATATTGTGTGCAATACCATTAAAATGATTTTATGGTTACATTATTCTTTTCCTTGATTTTGAATTAACCCCATTGAAGTACTCTGTTGATTCATTTATACAACATGAACTGTATTCATCATCTACAACTGTGCTTACAGAATTATCCCAAATGTCTAGTTCAAGAGTTAGTAATATTTACCCTCACAGACCACAAGGAGGAGAAATTATTTTCTTTACGCAAAGCAATCATACCCATCGCTCCGATTCTTTCATTTATGATGACTTTCAGAGCATGGACTAGACTCTGTGATATCTGAGCTCCCCAACTCTAAAATAACCATCATTGTTCACTCCATTCAAATAGTTTAAGAAAAAGATGGGCTGAATGTAATGAATTCTGAGGGTCCGTTTCTCCTTTTTTATATGCAATTTTTACACATCACATTTTTAAAATTCAGCCACTTCTTTTTCTATCTCAGCCTATTTTATTGGAAAGGGGAAACCCTCTGACATTTCATTCAATTAAATATAGTGAAATGAATACCAAGGTGAGGGAACATTTCACATTATGACTCAGAGCAAGTCATCGCCATGTGCACGGTGGGAGGGTGCGATCTTGCTTAGCTTGGCTTACATGCTGTGCAGATCATCCTGGTTTATCACACGTCTTATGCAACCGAGGCTACGTGCAGCCTGGTATGTACAAGTATGCTTATCTGTTGGGTGGTATAGTAGGAAAAACAGATGTTAAGCCATTAGGAATATTCATGGAATATGTTTACTCTTTAAAACTATTTTTGCAAAGTTGTCATTTAATCATTTTTGCTAAATTCTGAGAAAACAAAGAATAACACACTTAGTTTTGTCTCAAAATTGTTCTTTCTGAAATTTTAACATACACATTCTAATTTGCTTATGCTTTCTATTCACTCTTTTCACTATTATTTAACCTTAATTTCTGGACTTCAGAAATATGTAACTTTACCAAACATCATTACATTGTTACTCTTTAGAAAACAAAACAATTACATATTTTATTTTTAAATATATAAACATTCAATTGTGGATTTTCATGCCATCAGCGTAGAAATACATTTTAATATTCCAATGTGGCATTTTGGAAACTATTTAAAAATGTATTGTATGAATATGAAGAGCAAGAAAATCATTTGCTAGAAATAATCAAAGATAGAGTGAAACGCACTTTAGTGTGGAATCTGGGCTAATAGGTTCATGTTCTATTTCCACAAAGAATTAAATGATAGGAAATAGTAAAAATATGGCCGTATTTGTCATGTTTTCTATTGAAAACAACCTCAGGATAAAACTAATTCATAACATTGCATAGGTATGAAGATATTTATCTGCAAGCCCACTTTTGGTCTTCATTACATGCTATTCCAAATGAACTGATTTCTTATTCCTAATTGATAATTTACAGGTGATAAGAACATATACCGGGTTCATCTTCTATCTTCTCATTCTGGATTATATAGCTTGCTGATGACAAGTATTACACTAAGAAATTACAACTAAAACTGTTTCATTGAGGTGTTGCAAGCACCTACAACAATTATTGACACCTAGGAAACACTCAATATATGTTTGTTAAATCTATGAGTAATTTTTCTAAAAAATATCATTTATAAACAGTAAAACAAAGGAGGAATTGTATTTATGCTCAAACAACAAATACCTATCAAGAATGCCATTGCAGTCATGCATTTTGGAAGTAAAATAAGTCATATACTCACACTAGTTATTTCTGATTTGCCTTATCTAGACAGAAATTATCTCTATGTTTTCTCATTTAAGCTTAAGTCACATTATCTTTTTCTAGGGTAACAGTATTTTTCATTTAAATAGGAATTGTATTTATGCTCAAACAACAAATACCTATCAAGAATGCCATTGCAGTCATGCATTTTGGAAGTAAAATAAGTCATATACTCACACTAGTTATTTCTGATTTGCCTTATCTAGACAGAAATTATCTCTATGTTTTCTCATTTAAGCTTAAGTCACATTATCTTTTTCTAGGGTAACAGTATTTTTCATTTAAATGATTTGAAACAGATTGTCTGGATTTTTTTTTTTTTTTTTTGCTTTTTTATTGAAGCTTAAGTCACATTATCTTTTTCTAGGGTAACAGTATTTTTCATTTAAATGATTTGAAACAGATTGTCTGGATTTTTTTTTTTTTTTGCTTTATTTTGATTGAACGATTTGGCTCTTTTCCTCAGAGAAATAATTTTCATTTTCTTCTACATAAATAAGCCTCTACGTTTTTGAGAGACAGATAGACACTTCCGGTCACATATGCACACACCTCCTTGATGGCTTTCAGCCCTTTTCAGGTGTTGGCTAATACATAAAATGCCCACAACTGAAATTGTAGCAAGTAGGTGCTTTGCTGTAGAGCCCACAGCTAGTGAGTAAAGCAGTGGCAATAGAGGGGGGCCCAGGGCCAGCAGTAAAGGCATCACCTGAGGAATTGTTAGAATTGCAAAGACTTGGATCCACATTAGACCAACTGAGTCCCAGTCCCTGAGGATGGGGGCCAAGTGATCTTAATGATTCCAGACTTGGAATATACTGGCATAAAGGATAGATGATAAATGTGAAAAGACTGGGTTTAGGTCGGAGTGGAATCAGATAAGCTTGTAGTTTGGTCAAATTTGAAATACTCAACTACATTTTAGGAAATTTAAGCGAATGTCAATATTAGCATTCCTGTGAGTGATTGGAGCACACTCCTTCTCTGATCAGTTGGTTAAAATCCTTGATTCATAGGGTAAGCAGGGAATTCCAGATACCTTCAGAGTTCCAGGGACATCTCCCTGCTTACATCACTGCAGGCAGGAGTAGCTATTTCTCTTCATTCTCCATCCAGCCAGCACAACCACCCATGTATATTTCAGACATAATCTGCATATCTATCCTCCAAAAATGAGGTCAGCAAACACATGGGGTTTGTTCATAGCTGCTCTCTGACAACCCCAATACATTGAAATGTCCGTTTTCTCTCTGCAATATTTGTATCATTTCAGGAAGACAAGCTTGCTCAGCCTGCGTTGTCATTTTTCTCGTTTTGAATACTAGGTCACGATTCAGGAAATAGAAAGTAAGATCGGCAGCATCACAGGGCTGGAAGAAGAAGCGCAGTCTTTCGCCCAGTTTATTACCACTGGAGAATCAGCCCGCATCAAGGCCAAGTTGACACAACTAAGAAGATACTGGGAAGAACTTCGAGAGCACGCACAGGGTCTGGAAGGAACAATCCTGGGACAGGTCTCTCAGCAGCAAAAGTTTGAAGAGAATCTTAGAAAGGTAAGAATTGGTCCATGCATGCTACAGTGACCTGTTTCACACTGCATTTATAGGGCAATGCAGTAAAAAGTCCAGAAATAGTAGAATAAGGAAACAACACAATTTGCCAATGATTTACCAAGTTGTCCATGATGCTTAAGTTTATAACTATTTTTATGGTACATTTTTGAGGGAATAAAAAATGTCATTATACATTGTGTTCAGATAGGCATTAAGACTTATTTATATTTCTTTGAAATAATAGGACACATTCATTTTAGATTTTTTAAGCATATTTTATCAACACATTGAAAGTTATCCAAAAATGATAGGCATGCTGCTTCCCCAGTAACCTTTCTCGTCTTGATGTATGTTTTTCCCACCATTATTTTGATATTTCACCAATGTTTTAGGCCCAGCAGTCTGTGTCTGAATTTGAAGATAAACTTGCTGATCCAATTAAAACATGTTCTTCAGCTACAGAAACATACAAAGCTCTCCAAGAACATATGGTAAGAGTATGCTTCAACATTTCTGCTTATTTATCAACTCGGAAACTTGATAAATCCTGCTTGAAAAGAAAACATAGTAAACATTTTTATGAGAGTTAAAATTTTTTAAATGTTTATGTTATATGAGGAATGATATAGATCCAGCATATTTACTTCATATGACACAAGAAATATAAGCATGCAAGTGAGTTTTCATTAAAATGTATGTTAAAGAAGTATCCATTTAAAATATATTTCTCTCTCTCCTTCGACATGGACAACAGTGTGGTGATTACAGGGTGGAGGAGGATGGGTGCAGGTGGTGGAAGATAGGGAGGGGATAAGAGATGGTGGAAAAAATTAAATTTTAAAAAATATCTACTTTGTTCCAAAAAAAAGTCTCCCTCTCTCTTAATTAGAACATGTAACTTTTTCATATCATAGCTTTAATAAATCCTGCTACCTCTTACCAGCATTATAAAAATTAAGTATGCAGAAAAATATACATGTGCAGAGCAGATTTCAGATTTTAACCCGCTAGACTCAAATGTGCAAAGACTATATCCCCGCTCACCTTTTCGCAGTGACTAGCTTGTTTGGTCTGGTCCCTGAACTGGTGACCGTTGTGAGATGTTTTGCGAAGGAACAGCAAATGCTTCTGGCAGAATTCAGGGGAAGGAGCAAAGGAGGAACATCAGGCACAAAGAAATACTAAAACAAAATATCTGTTAATTAATAAACAAAAAAGCATATGTTATCCCTGTTACATGTGCATGTGTACACACACATACATACATGCAGGAAAGGGCTTTAGGGACAGAAAGCAGACAACTGGCAAAGGCACATCTGGAAAGAGGAGAGGAACTGACGTCATTGGAATTGTTATAATAAGAATGCATTTTTGTGTTACTGATGTCATTTTTTAAAAAGTACCCCCAAAATGAGGAAAATTAAGTTAATTGAATTTCATGGAATTATTTTAATAGACAACTAAGTCTATTACCAGAGAAGATAATATTCTATTTTTCTTAATATTTAGATTTCTGAAGCCAGTTATTTTTCCCTGTCTTGATTTTCTGGTTTGTAAAATGGGACTAGTGAAAGAACATAACTCTTAAGGGTCTGATGGAGAGTAAATGAGTTGGTGTATGTAATGTACATAGCACAGTACCTGCCACATTCCGAGGCTACTTATGGTTATTATCATAACTAGGCCCAGTGCACGAAATTCGTGCATGGGGGAGGGGTGTCTCTCAGCCTGGCCTACACACTCTCACAATCCAGGACCATCAGGGGATGTCCGACTGCCAGTTTAGGCCCAATCCCTGCGCAATCCGGGATCACTGGCTCCTAACCGCTGGCCTGCCTGCCTGCCTGCCTAATCACCTCTAACTGCCTCTCCCTGCCTGTCTGATCACCCCTAACCACTCTGCATGCCTGCCTGATGCCCCTAACTGCTCACCTGCCTTCCTGATCGCCCCTAACCACTCTGCATGCCTGCCTGTTGACCCCTAACTGCTTGTCTGCTTGTCTGATCGCCCCTAACTGCTCGCCTGCCTGCCTGATCACCCCTAACCACTCTGCCTGCCTGTCTGTTGACCCCTAATTGCTTGTCTGCTTGCCTGATCGCCCCTAACTGCTCGCCTGCCTGCCTGATCACCCCTAACCTCCTCTGGCGTGGATTCATGCAGAAGGATGTCCGGAATGATGTCCAGAAGGTCGTTGGTTGTCTGGTCTAATTAGCATATTACACTTTTATTATAGATAACTATATGCATAAAAGATAACAGCTATGTCAGCTGTACTCTTCCAATATATTTTTATAGAAATTACTGCATGTTACATATAGCTCTTGAAAATTTAGAATAGAGTTTTTAAATAAATTTCACATAAAATGAATAATAATTTTCACAAATTATCTAACTTGTTAAGGAAAAGTAGACATTATTCAGATATACAGCAGCATGGTTTTATTGGGGCAGTAGTCTCTCCGTTTTCATTTTCATTCCTGCAATCATGACATAACTCTCTCCTCACTCTCACTCTGTGTCACTGGACATCACGGTCAGACAAGTTTCAGTGCCATTGTTGTGTGTTATGACTGAGGGGTCAGTTTTGGTGGGAATGGGTCTCAGAGGAAAATGGTGGCCTCGTTTCTGTCTGTTTTCATTGCCCTCCTCCTGTCCCCTCCCCAGGATCTCTGCCAGGCCCTGGAGTCCCTGAGCAGTGCCTTGGCCGCTCTCTCTGCTGGTGCCCAGAAGGTCGTGAGCAGAGGCTGCTCCGTCCAGGAGGCCGCAGCCCTGCAGCAGAGATACCAGGGGCTGCTGAGTCGGGCGAAGGAGAGACAGACGGCGCTGGAGAACCTGCTGGCCCACTGGCAGCGGTGAGCAGCCTGCCTTCTCCGGTTGCCACCTGGGTTTCAATAGCCACTCTTAATAAAAATAATATGTTTATATTCATTTTAGAGCGGGAGGAAAGGAGAGGGAGAGAGAGATAGAAACATCAACGATGAGAGAGAATCATCCATCAGCTGCCTCTTGCACACCCCTTACTGGGGTTCGAGCCTGCAACTCAGGCATGTGCTCTGAAGGGGAATCATAGCGGCAACCTCTTGGTGCCTGGGATGACGCTCAACCACTGAGCCACACTGGCTGGGCAATAGCCATAATCAAATAGGAAATTCCAGGCCAACTGTTCTCTAAGTGATGGGCAGTAATCATCCCAGATGTAAAACATGTCAAGTCATGTTTTTAACATGGGAGTGGACAGGATGTACCAGGTACATGTATCTTTCCATATTACACACATATAGACATATGTGTGAGTACATATGTGAACATGAGAGGAGTGGTATTTTTACCCTCACGTCTAGGAATAAGATAACCAGCGTTGTATTATTTGTATTGCTTTGTGTTGGACCCTCCAACTGCAGAAAGGCCTCGCTTTCTAATATGATAATTTTGGATGCATTTGCTTCCTATCTCTGCTCTCTTTAGGCTGGAGAAAGAGCTGTCGACCTTTCTGACCTGGCTGGAGCGCTGCAAAGCCATAGCCAGCTCCCCGGAAGTGGATGTCACTGCAGACAGGGTCAAAGTGGAGAGCGAACTTCAATTGACACAGGCAAGCTCCAGGAAGTGTGGGGCAAACGACACACTCTTTGTCATGGCTGCATTGTAAAACAGGAGCAAACGCAAGCCCTCCAGCCAACTTAACTTCTGCTTTGGTTTTGTGATACCACAAAGAACCATCCACACCTGAAAGACAAAGTGTTGGTGAACTTGGCGATGGCCGATTTGATGATGTTACTATAGAGAGGAGGATAAAGCATTTTGACAAGCACCTACCATGTGCCAGCTATATCTATCATCCCCGTTAACACCATGCTATGTTGTTAGCTATCTATATGCATGTTTACCTCTTATTAGGTGGGAACCACAACTTTATGCATCCCTCACAGACCTAAGAGATTTATTGCCCGATGAAATATAAAAAACAAGTGGTTCGGCTGCATGAAAGGAAAATGAAGAGCACTTAAGCTCCCCAATTTGGCCCAATATTGTCTCTAAACAGAGGGAGCCCACATCCCTGTTACTGGAATCGCATCTCTGTTATTGTTAGGCATGCATTTTCTCTTTAGCAATAGTTCTCCTTTGATTCTCTTTGCCTGCTCCGTTTCTTCATCCTGAAAGAAATTCTACAGCATCTAAATGTGCCTGACAATGTAACTCAGACCCTGGAAAACAAATTCAAGTTTCAGTAGCCTTTTAAATGTTGGTTTAGAGATGAAATGGGTTCCTTTCTCAATTAAGGAATAAAACTTTCTATAGTTTAGTCCCCATAGCCTCCATTTTGCTTGGATAACAACCTCCAAAGGTCATTATGTGTCATGTGGCCCTTCCTTGTCAATCACGTTGAAAAGAGATCTATAACATGTTCTGTGTTCGGCAGGCACTGCAAAGTGAAGTTGTTTCCCAGGCCTCCAATTACAGCAACCTTGTGCAACTGAAGGAATCACTGTTCTCAGTGGCCTCCAAAGATGATGTGAAAACGATGAAACTACATTTGGAGCAGTTGGATGAGAGATGGAGAGTTTTGCCACAGATACTTAGCAAAAGGTTGGGGTTTTATAAAACATTCTAATAGTGTGCATTTTTTAAAATGGTGAGCCTATAAACTAAGAAAGCATAGTTTTGTTTACTTTTATTTAACCCAACTATTCACAGGATAATTATAGGACGGTAGAAAACCACTGTACTTGCCATTTTAAAAATCAAAGCACTCAAATATTGGCATTTCTGATGAACCTCAATTCAAAATTTTAGTCTCATACTCAGGGCAAATGATCAAACTAGTTGAACTATAGTAATGAGAGTAGGTTTGCTCATGTTTGTATTACTTATTGCTTAAGCTGTTTGTGTACAGGAGGAAATGGTAATTAAAATTTTGTTTCTCATGATATGTCTAAGCAAAGGCATCCACTCACCTATTATTAGTCAACCTGGTTCATTTATTGCACAAGCAATGGTTGATCCCTGACCATATCCCACACCCCTTTCTAGGTCCTGGGGATATAGTAGTAAGCAAGGCAGGCAGAGTCCTGTCTCTAGCTGAGGGGAGGATCAATATATAATTAAACAAATGAGTGAATGACGCTGTTTCAGTTGGTAAGTAATGTGAAGACAACAACACAGGGTAACATGGCGGGGACTGTAGGTCCGGCACCGCCCCCTCAGGTACACGACGTCTGATGCAGATCTGAACACTGTGCAGGAGGCAGACTCAGGTGCTTCGGGGGCAAATCACAGGGGCAGAGGGAGCAGAAAGGGCAAGGGCCCTAAGGCAGCAATGAGCTGGGATGTTGGGGAAGCGGCGGGCAGTGGCGGTGTGGGCGGCCCTGGATCAGATGAGGTCAGAGAAGTCGATGATGAGGGACCCCTCGTAGACCACAGTAAGGAGCCGTGGCGTTTCGCCTTCCTGTGTACCCAGGAAAGTGTCCGGGTTTAGGCTTGGCAGAGGATGTTCCGATGACATGGAAATCGTTCCTGGCTGTTCTCTAGAGAGTGGATTATGGTGAGGCCACGGTGGTGGCAGGAAAGAGGCCAGCTTAGGAGGCTGTTGGAGGCCAGGCCAGAGATGAGGCGATGCAGACCAGGGCGTGAAGGTGGAGAGGAGAGCCCAGCATGCTCTGATGGGTGCCCAGACATGCACGGAGCAGGTGTGGTGGTGAAGAAATGGAGGACCATCTGGGTGGGCAGCACTGACAGTAACTGAGACGCAGCAAATTGTAAGAGAAACGGGGTTGGAGAAGTAGAAAGCATTAAGAGTTCTGGTTTGGCCCTGTTGGACCACATTAGTTTTGCCAGTGATTAAGCTGATTCCAAAAACATACCAACTCTTCCGTTCCACTGCGGGGCATTTAACTTTTATTATTTATTGACTTATTGATTGATTGATTGATTGATTTTAACTTTATTGGGATGACATTGATTAATAAGAGAATAGAGTTACTGTACGACTCAGCAATCCCTCTCCTGGGTATAAACCTGAAAAACTCGAAAACATGTATTAGCCAAGATATACGCACCCCTAAGACACTTTACCTTTTGCACCGCCCTCTGCCTAGGCTTCACTTCCTGCAGTCTGTGGTCGCTGAGCACCAGCAGTTTGATGAACTGCTGCTTTCCTTCTCTGTCTGGATTAAGCAGTTTCTTGGTGAATTACAAGCCACGTCTGAGATCAGCTTAATGGACCATCAGGCAGCTGTAACCCGGCACAAGGTAAAGTGCATTCCTTTAAGAGGGAAGAAACATTTGTTCATCACAGAGAGCTCTTCCATTTTAAAGGGAAGCGAATTTAAAAAAAAAACACTTGCCAGCGATTTAACATTGTATTTCTCCATAAATGTTCTCACAATGTGTGATGCAGATAACCTTAAGCAGATAAAGCCACTTCAGATAAAATACCTTTTTTTTCCACAGTGGAGCGAATGATTTCTAGGATAAAGTGATGAGAATGTTCACTTGTAAGCTTCTCAGTTTTGTTTTGGTCCAATGCTAAAAACTAATACTGAATCCCAATGCTTTCACAATATGGTTTTTCTGAATTACTATTTAGCTTGAAAGTTATTTAAAATTTAGTTTTCTTATTTCTAAATTATGCATAATATGTAGCCTGATACATTTTTTAAAAAATTAAAAATCAGATATTGGTCATCAAGTATTGGAATAGTTGGGGTAAGCTACATGATAAGCTTATAACAATATTTACTGATAATACATTTAATGTCTATTGAGTGTTCACTCTATGCTGGGCTTGCCAATTGGGTTTACCCAAACGAAAAGTATGTTTTCCTTTCTTCATGGTTGCAGGTGGTTTTACAATTTGGAGCAAGATGCTCACCAAAGTTAGGCTCCCACCCTCTAAAGACAGGAGCTAGGGTGCCATCTTCCTCAATGAGTACATTTCAGGGGGATGACTCCCAGGTGTTTGAGAAAGTTAGTCTTCAGTAGTAAAACTGTCTAGGAGGTTTAAAAAGATTTACATCTCAAAGGGACAGAGAATGAATTTGTAAATTTTCTAAAGTAAATGCTCAAAGAAGCCTCTAAAGTTTAGTAGTTCAGCTGAGGGAACTATTAGGGCCATTCTGGTCACGATTAAGACAGGTGATTATTTCTCTTTTGTGGAAACCATGCTGAGAGTGTTAGCATTCCTCTGATGGGTTTTAACCATGATATATTGTGAGCTGGTCAAGTTTTCTATATAATAGCCTTAGCCAGTTCATCTACATTTTCTTAGAGAGAAGGCAGCTAAAACTTGTGCAGTTTCATCTGCTTTATTCACACCTCTGAAAAGAGGCTCACGTCTGTCTATTCCCACACTCCTTCACTATGTTAGAATTAGCTGGATTGTATGTATATGTATATGAAGGTGTGTGTATATATATATGTATATATAACATATCTTTTAAAACCTTACAAATTTTCAGTTTCTTTTGTATATACTGTAACTATACCTTTTAACTATATATACATATATCTTTTAAAATCTTTCAAATTTATATATGTGGATATATACTTTTTGATAATTTATTGGGGTGACATTGGTTAATAGAAGCATATAGGTTAACTATTTCTATCCACAAAGGAATTCTTTTTCATGGAATACATTAGTTCCAAATCAGAGTTGTGTTTTATATGAAATACATAGATGAGCAAAACAAGAGAAATCTAAGAATCTTTCTAAAAGTTTCATTGTGGGTGACCTTTAAATACTATACCATACATTGCATTTAAAATGTGTCTTTTTAAATTTTTATTTATTAATTTGATTGGATATATGTTAGAATTAGCTGGATTGTATGTATATGTATATGTATGTGTGTGTATATATGTGTACATATAACATATCTTTTAAAACCTTACAAATTTTCAGCTTCTTTTAACTGTATATACTGTAACTATACCTTTTAACTATATATACATATATCTTTTAAAATCTTTCAAATTTTATACATATGCATATATACTTTTTAATAATTTATTGGGGTGACATTGGTTAATAGGAGCATATAGGTTAACTATTTCTATCCACAAAGGAATTCTTTTTCATGAACTACATTAGTTCCAAATAAGAGTTGTGTTTTATATGAAATACATCGATGAGCAAAACAAGAGAAATCTTAAGAATCTTTCTAAAAGTTCATTGTGGGTGACCTTTAAATACTATACCATGCATTGCATTTAAAATGTAACTTTTTAAATTTTTATTTATTAACTTGATTGGGTGACATTGGTCAACATGAACCTATAGGTTTCCGGTGTGGGTTTCTGTGCTACAAGATTGTATATTGCCCTGTGTATCTTGACATCACCAATTCTGTAACATGTCTGTGTCAAAAACCACAGTGTCCCCGAGGAACCGGTGACTCTCTCTCCCCTTCCAGGACCACGCAGCAGAAGTCGAAAGCAAAAGGGGGGAACTGCAAAGTCTGCAGGGGCACCTCGCGAAGCTGGGCGCTCTGGGTCGAGCCGAGGACCTTCACGTCCTGCAGGGCAAAGCAGAGGACTGCTTCCAGCTGTTCGAGGAGGCCGGCCAGGTGGTGGAGAGGCGGCAGCTGGCCCTGGCCCAGTTGGCTGGGTTCCTGCAGAGCCACACCTCTCTGTCAGAGGCGCTCCACCGGCTGAGGCAGACGGTGGAAGCAACCAACAGTATGAATAAGAAACAGACTGACTTATTAGAAAAGGACCTGCATGATGCTATTCAAGACGTGAAGACGTTAGAATCTACGGCCATCGCTCTGGACGGCATTCTCACCAAAGCCCAATACCATCTTAAATGTGGAAGCTCTGAGCAAAGGACTTCCTGCCGAACCTCAGCTGATCACCTCTGCTTGGAGTTAGAGAGGATCCAGAACCTTCTGGGAACCAAGCAGAGTGAGGCAGATGCCCTGGCAGCATTGAAGAAAGCATTCCACGACCAGAAAGAGGAGTTGCTGAAAAGCATCGAGGACATCGAAGAGAGGGCTGACAAAGAGCGTCTGAAAGAACCCACCCGCCAAGCGCTCCAACAGAGGTGGGAGGAGACTGCTGAAGCCGTGGCCTCAGCTACTTTTTATTTGTCCTAGGATTAACTCTTGTGCAAAACTTTGATAGTACCATACTTAGCAGCGTCTCTTTTTATATTTTTAGGATAAAACTCATGACTAATTTGACACTTCAGGTCCTAAAATTTATTTGGGTTCGTTGAGGATTTTCCTAAGGGCCTTGTGTAAGCCACTCTGAGATCTTATTTACAACAGAGTATGCAGATCAATCTGTGTATTTTAACAGATAGAAGGGACTCCTGTTCTGTAACAAGAATGAAAGTAGAGGAGGAAGGGAGGGATGCAAGTAGACTTGTAGTTCTGGTGCTAAATCTGAAGGAATTCTTCCCTGGTGGCTGCTAGCTCTCAGAAAAGATGGAGCAAACTCGTTCGTTGAGATTGAGTGACAGGGGATGTGGACAGAAAAGGGTGTGAGATAGTCTTCTTATAGGAGGAAATGGAATTATACCTGTGGAGCTTGGTAAGATGATGAACTGCCATTAAAGATTTGTATTTATTCACTAAAAATGAAGCCAATCAGCTTGGCGGAATGGTTCTCCTAACCACTATTTTTTTAAAAATATATTTTTATTGATTTCAGAGAGGATGGGAGTGGGAGAGAGAGAAAGAAACATCAATGATGAGAGAGAGTCATTGATTGGCTGCCTCCTGCATGCCCCACATTAGGGATCTAGCCCACAACCCAGGCATGTGCCCTGACAGGGAATCAAACCGTGACTTCCTGATTCATAGCTCAACGCTCAACCACTGAGCCACACCGGCCAGGCTCTCCCAACTACTATTAACAGTTTGCTTAGAGATGTGAAGAAGGAATAGAAGTGGGTTTAAGCAAAGATGGGGGATTTCCAGGTGTAAATTGCTAATACTGTAGCCTTCTTTTCAATCTTATTTTTCCCTCCTGATAGAACTTTCTCTCACTCATGTTCTTAGGGTCACTTTCTTTTCCATTTTTTTTCAGGGGGCAAAATGACAGTTGAAAGGCATTCATAACAAGGCATCCCTAATTGATCGGAATTATGTTGACCCTGCCAATTTGTTTCCTTATAATCAGAATCAAACATAGATTAACAATCAATTCATGGCTCCTGAAGACACATGCCTTGTGGGCAATAAACTATCTGACTGGTTTAACAATAAATTTACAAAAGGGAATAAGACTTAGGAAGGACAAAATAGCATCCAGAGCAAAGACAAGATGATCAAGGCAAAGAGCCAATGACTCGCCCAGGAAATAGCAGTAGGATTGGTGCCACCAGGCGGCCTGGCCTCTCAGGCCTGTTTGGGGCAGCGACAGGAGGTCCTAAATGTGCTGGAGAAGAAGGCCCAGGTTGAGCTCAAGAGACATATTAATACCCACAACACTGAACTCACCAGTGTCACACAGAGGATACCGAAGTGGTACAATTGATTGATTTATTAAATTTCAGCTCTACATATGCTACACTGTGTGACCTTGGGCAAATCACTTCCCTTCTTGTAAATGGAGTTAATGATAATGTTTGCTCCTAGCCTCTTTGTTTTGGGAATTGAATGAGACAATGCCTATATAAAGGCAAGAATGAAAGAATCAATAGCTGCCTCTACATGGCCACTCTTCACAAATACTCAAATATCAATATATTAGAGACCAAAAAAATGAACATTTTCTCATGATAACCTTCAATAAAACATGG
>NW_005371441.1:2954610-2997124 GCF_000412655.1 Myotis brandtii | reverse complement strand
AGAGAGAGAGAGAGAGAGAGAGAGAGAGGGAGAATGGCTCTGTGAAACTATTTTTATTTTATGAAACAACTATGATTCTCAAATATTATTTTACATGAATTAGACCTCATGGCACAAAATAATTTTATATCAATACCTTGCAATAAGAACTCACCTCCTTTGCCTACAAGGTCAGCCCTAGTTTTAAAAGTCTTATACCATCAAAGGATAATAGAAAGAGAATACAAACTTAATAGAAGTTTGAAGGTGAATAGTGAAACTGACTTTAAATGTTTTCTGCGGTACACTCTAAAGTATGCAAAGTTAACTGTAAAAGCATCTTTATCAGTTGACAGCCATCCATTTGCTTGCTCTGTTACTAGTTTTCTAGTTCTCAGTATGTGTGCTTTACAGAGAGGAAATATTGGTTTGCTACCTTTAGTAAAACAACACTTTAATTCACAGGTTGAGAGTCTTCAATCAGTTAGAAGATGAACTGAATTCTCATGAGCATGAGTTATGTTGGTTGAAAGACAAAGCTAAGCAAATTGCTCAGAAAGATGTAGCCTTTGCACCTAAAGTTGATACAGAGATAAATCGCTTAGAGGTCACCTGGGATGATACCAAAAAGCTAATTCATGAAAAGTAAGTCAGAAACTTCTCAGTTTTTGTTTTTTAACTCCTCCCTATTTTGTGACATTGGGCCATGCCTGGTGATTTGCATGGGTGTGATCAAGCATTGAATATCTTTTGCCATCTGTAGTATTCTGTGTCTTTCGGTAACGATAAGAATTTAGTCCTACAGAACGTGACTAAGGAGGCTGCTCTGAGATAACAATTACATGAGAAATTCAATGCTGAAACGCAGTTGTCAAGTTACTAAGTGCGACCATGAGAGTCTTAACCTCCTGATTTCCTCTTTATTCTGTTTTGTTATAGTTGTTTGTAACTGAGGTATGACTGACATATAGTAATATTCACTCTTTTAAATATATTCAGATATGCTCAATTGATTTTTTAAAAAGGCAATTTGATGAAGAAAGAATAATAGTCTTTTCAGTGAATAGTCCTGAAACAATTGGGTATCTATATGCATTAAAAAAATAATAATATATCTACATAAGTTTGAGTTATCCAGAACATATATTGCATCTTTGCTTATTATTGAAGTCACAGATTTTATTTGAATGGCTGTGTGCATTCTTCATTCATGAGGATATTTGGGACATTAGAGTTAAGTAAGATCGACCAGCACTCTTTTACCTCGGTAGGTATAGACAGGGCTCTCTCTTTCATCTATTAATATGTGTGTATACATCAGGTCCAACCATAGAGAACTCTCCCCTCTCCTGATACCTGACAATAAATGATGTCTTTTCTTTGATCATTGCAGCCAGGGCCAATGCTGTGGGCTTATTGACTTAATGAGAGATTATCAGAACTTGAAGTCAGCTGTATCTAAAGTTCTAGAACATGCCAGCAATGTGATTGCAACCAGAACTACTATAAAGGATGAGGAGGATCTTAAATGGGCCTTATCCAAGGTAGTAATTCAAAATGTATTTATTTTAGTAGAACACTTTATTAAACGTGTTTTTTTTACTCACACTGTATTTGCTATACAAATCTTGTCAGTATAGTTAGATGTAGATAATTCATGCTAACAAGCTCAACTTTTTTAAAAAGTTCTGATATCCTAGGATTCTAGCAATTCAAGAAAATTAGTATATATTTGTACAGTTTATTAATATCCCTGGTTTCTGGATCAGGTCATCCAATAATTAAATTTTGGGGAGACAAATGGTTTTAAACTCTTAGCATTGATGATTTTATTAATTAAGGAAACATTTATGTTCACAGCATGAAACTGCCAGGAACGAAATATGTAAAGAGCAGAAAGAATTGGATGACTTTACCAGTAAAGGAAAACAGTTGTTATCTGAGCTGAAAAAAATTCACAGTAGTGATTTCATCTTGGTGAAAACAGACATGGAGAGCACTATGGACAGATGGCTGGATGTAAGCTCATCACCTTGGGTTCCATGAATAGTTTAAACATTCACATTTCTGAATCTCATTTTGGGGCAAAGGATTATTGAGAGATGTAAATTCCATTTTTAACTTTTAATGCTAAATGCAAATATAATATTCTAAAGAAAAGTAGTGTTCACATAAATTTTAGAAATAGTAAAAAAAAACTATTTGCTTTATTTTGTTAAAACTTATTGGCAAATTTTCTAGAATTTTACTTGACAGCTTCAAATGTAACAAATTTATAATCTGCCTTCTCAAGACTCTGGAATTATGAATAAAAATAAAAGAATAATGTATAAACAGCCTATAGACTATTAACCAAAATGTATAATAATTTAAAGTAAGAAGACGCTTTAGCATTGAAAATCATTGGCCTTGTAGTTTATATCCTTGGGTTTTAGTTCCTGCTCTGTCATTTACTGGCTCTGTCAAGTGACTATAGCACAGGTCACTTGATCCTTCTGGAACTCTACCTCTCAATTCATGCATATTTTACACTGTTTTCCAGCTCCAAAAATCCAGTGATTCTGTTGACCTCTATTATCAATATCTAGGCTCAGAATTTAAACCTATAGTGGGTTCCCTTACTTAAGCTAAGTCACTTAAGTTAGACATCGATATTTACATACTGTAATCAAATAATCTGGGGACTTCAGAAGACCTTATAGTCTTCTACTTTTAAAATGATATTCTTATTATGGGAAGAATATTAAGCAATAATACTATAAGCATGCAAAATTGGTTAATCTTCTATATATTTACTTATTCTATAAATATGTTCAAGCCTAATTATGCCCATTTTTATGTATCATCATTACAAATAAAAGGGCTTATTGTATTACTTTAAAAAATACTGCCCTATATGGACCCCTATCTTATAGAATTCAACCTTAGAGTGAGTTATATTACAGTAGACCTGTTGTGATTACTTTTCCAATTTACAAATAAAAGTCAAATGTTTTAGAAATTCAACCAACTCTCCCAGTGACAGAAACAATTTATATAATAGCATTTACATAGATTAAGTTCAGTGCACTAGTCAGTTTACAATAATTTTTGTAAAACTTGGCTTTCTGATCAGATTACAATTTTCTGATTAAGGAAGGATTGACATTTTTAGTACTTCGGTGGGGCAAAGAGCATTTTTTAAAGCCTCAGACTGTTAATGATTTGACTTTGATTTTCTCTTCCAGGTGTCAGAGAGAATCGAGGAAAACATGGATCGGCTGAGGGTAAGCCTGTCCCTTTGGGCTGATATTCTCTCGAGTAAGGATGAAATCGAAGGCTGGTCGAACAGTTCTGTCCCTCAGCTGGCGGAGAGCATCAGCAACCTGAACAACAGCCTCAGAACAGAGGAGTTCCTGAAGGAGTTTGAGGTAAGTGAGCTACACCTTCACATGGGAGCTGGTGATGTATCATTGGCCAGAATACGAAAATATTGGTGTCCTTTTTTAAAAGTTCATTCTTTTTTTAAAAAAAATATCTTTATTGATTTCAGAGATGAAGGGAGAGGGAGAGAGAGATAGAAATAATAATGATTAGAGAGAATCACTGATCAGCCACCTCCCACACGCCCCAACCAGGGATAGAGCCCACAACCCGGACACCTGCCCCGACCAGAATCGAACCGTGACCTCCTGATTCACAGGTCGATGCTCAACCAACCACTGAGCCATGCCGCTCTTTGAGACACACAGGAGTATAATAAACAATCTTAACTATCTTTTGCTATTTATTTGAAAGTAAACCTACAATTTTTCCATTCATCTGGGAATATGGCATCTTCTTACTGAAAAACCAAATTGAAAGTGATTGTCATTCAGTAATATTTAGTATCTATTTTTTCTCCATTCAAATTAAATGTTTACTGAGGCCCTAACCGGTTTGGCTCAGTGGATAGAGCGTCGGCCTGCAGACTGAAGGGTTCCAGGTTTGATTCCGATCAAGGGCATGTACCTTGGTTGCGGGCACATCCCCCGGAGGGGGTGTGCAGGAGGCAGCTGATCGATGTTTCTCTCTCATCGATGTTTCAAACTCTCTATCCCTCTCCCTTCCTCTCTGTAAAAAATCAATAAAATATATTTTTTAAAAAATGTTTACTGAGTAGTTACCCTACACTGAGCACTTACGCTAGGAGCTGGTTTCCTCCACTTCCTTTCCAGAAACGTAAGGAAATGGAGATGGGAGTGTCACAGGCTTCCACAGAAAGTGGCCTTTCTAAAGTTCGAGTCACTAATTTATTTTAACCTCCTTTTATCCCCATTTTTCACATTCACTTATTCATTCACTCATCACATTCTTAATGAGCACCTAAAATATGTCAGGCAGTTTTCAGGCTGGAAATATAATAGTGAAACATACAAAGTCTTTACCCTCATGGTATTTACATTATTTCCATTACAGTATATATGACATGCACAATGACAATCAGTAATAGGGCTATGGTGAAAACTGAAGCAAGGGAAGGGAAATAGAGTGACAAGAGATAACTGGTTTCACAAAGCACACAAGTGACTGTACTCTTAGTGAGGGAGGGACTGTTGACCATTGTATGCTTGGGTGCCCAGCACTGTGCCTGGTATAGATGTGGAGTATGACAGATGTGTGAATAAATTACTATAGTCTGACAAAATATATAGTAAAATCATCTGTATTACCTACCTAAATTATTCAGCTGGGTTTGACCCAAAGAACATTCGAGAGATTATTCCTATTCCTAAGGGCAAACAGAAGTAGAGGAGAGTATTCAGACTAAAAGTACAGTCAGGGAAGGGCACCACAGTCCCTTTAGTTATCTTAGATGTTAAATGACCATTACAGCTCAAACTGTATGTGGCATGTGCTGGAAGAGGGCTTGTACGTGCTAGCAAAAGTCAATTATTATATTTTCAAAAATCTTGCGAGCCCGTGTTAATCACAACCATTATTAAAAATTTAATTGTGCCCGGCCAGCATGGCTCAGTGGTTGAGCATCAACCTATGAACCAGGAGGTCACAGTTCCATTCCCAGTCAGGGCACATGACTCGTTGCGGGCTCGGCCCCCAGTAGGGGGTGTGCAGAGGCAGCCGATCAATGATTCTCTCTCATCATTAATGTTTCTATCCCTCCCTCTTCCTTCCTCTGAAATTAATAAAAATATATTTTTAAAAATTTCAATGTAAGTAAATTACAATTAAATTAAATCTATTTTAAAATGAAGGTAATGAACACTCAAAAGTTAAACCTTCCTGGCTATTATTCCCCTCTGACTGCTGCCTGGGAACTCGAGCTGACATTCGCTCTGTCTTTCTGGTGGAAATACTGCAGAATGGTGCACTGCTGTGGAGCTCCTCCAGCACCATGTGCGTGACTCATGTTGTAACTCTAAATGGTGGTGAAGCTACAAATCAGGGCCTTCTCTGGGAGAGCCAGTCGTTAAACCCACATACAGTCTACTCCCACCCCTGACCTCTGGGGTTCAGGGAGCCAGCGGGCATCAACCCTATGTTCATAGGTCCAGTGCAGTCACTCACAGAGATGGCTTTTCTGTGGCTGACTGTGGCACACCAGCTCATAAACTCAGAGAGCTGGACTCAGCCCCGTGCCTGAGAATGTCATGCTGCTGCAGAGCAGGAAATGAGCTGGGCGTGTGGGTATGATGCCTTCATTGTCCAGCCGGTTTCTGGAAAAGGCCAGTGGGCCTGGCAGATAGTTCATCACATCTTACTGGGTAAGTAAATTACCTTCTGGATTGAAGGCACCGGGAGGTTTGTTAGTGTCCACAAAGCACCAAAGCACGATATTTAACTATCCTTTTGTGGGCCCCAATGACTAATGATGTTTATAAATGTCTAATTTGTTCAGTAACAATTCTTTGGTTATTTATCCTTTCTTCCTTCCTCTTTTAGTCTTGGTGCAAAAAAAAAAAAAACAAAAAAAACACCAACAAAAAACAAACAAAACAATAAGGCACGATATTAGACATCAATCTTCTAATTAACCTGATTTCTGTTTTCACATCGTTTAAATGTTTATTTGAAAGGTTTCTTGTGTGTTACAGATAGCCAGCTGTTATTAGGCGCTTCCAATGTGTACTGGCTTGGCAGTGCTTCCTCAAGAGTTTAATGTTGCCATGGTAACCAGTGATATCAATGCTAATGAATAAATGGCAGTTAGTTGTTAAAATTCCCCACTGACTCAAGACTTTTGGTTAGTGGTTAATTTTTTCCAGGAGCATTTTTCTTCCCCAATAAAAGAGAGTGGGAAGAAAGAAAGTTCCGCACACTCCCTCACATCCCAAGTGCAAGTAAATGGTGACATTTTTCCATATTCCTAACTAATGACAATGATCAAAAAATGAAAAAGAATTTTTTTTTTACCCTAGCTTAATGTTGGGGCATTTTGACAGTTAACTCTTGAAATTATTAAATGCCAAATATATCATGTGAATGTTTGGATTAGTCATGCTTTTCCCCTTTGTCTTATACTTGACAGTCTGAAGTTAGAAACAACGCATTGAAACTGGAAGACCTTCATGCTAAAGTGAATGACCTAAAAGAATTAACGAAAAATCCAGAAACTCCATCAGACCTTCAGGTAAGCACTCAGTTAGTTCTGTAATAACTGCTACCTGCTAGACTCTCCATCTCAAAGAGTATTTCTATTCTCTAAGTATTTGTATATTAAAGTATGGGGCGCAGCTACAGTGTTTTGGCCAGGTTCAAGCCTCGGACTAATGAAAGGACAGGGGCCTCTCATTGCCACGTGCAAGTCCCAGCTGGAGAGCAGGGCCCTCCCAGCACAATCATAGCCAACGGCTGTGGTTGTAAGCTTGAGCCTATGGTCCGAACACGTGGCTCCACGTGCCTTGTGCTCAAGTTCAGGTGCATGTAGTTGAGTGAGGTTGGAGCTCATGAGAATGCTGTAAACAATGTGATCACGCCCCTGCTTTGCCTCGTGGCATCTGCTATAAAATAAAGACACGGCTTGTGGGTGCTGGCGCTGTCTCCTCATCAGGGAGCAGCATCCCACCGAGACCCAGCTTTCATTCTCTTGTCTGTCTTTTCTCAATCCTTTCACCCCCCCACTCAGGGTCACTGAACCAGGCTGAGCTGGCATGGCACATAAGGCGCCCTAGGGCTGAGTATGCCATGGCCGTGCCGGCTCCCCACATTAAAGTGCGTATGTTTTGATTGTTTTGAGTGGCCTGCAACTCTATGTCATCTGGGGTGAATGGCAGAGTGTGACCTCCGGCCCAGAGGTGAATCATAAGAGAAAAAGAAAGGAGAGCGCTCCTGTGTGACAGCTGGGGTCATCGAAGAAAGCCTTCTGGGGGAATGGCAGGCCCCGGAGGCAAGAAGTTATGAGATGCCCACAGGCTGCAGACGGAGAAAGTGAAAAGCCAGAGAAAGGTGCATTGCTTGCATCTAGGGCCCTTCACCGGGCGGTCACAGAAGTGAGGGGAGTCTCAGAAAAACCCACAGATCAAGGCCTGTGAGAGGAGAGAATGGGAATGTCACCAGGCTTAGAAAGCGTAGATGCCAGTTCCCTCCTCACCTCCTGCTTGCCCAGGCCTGTGAGGTGGGGAATAGAAATAAAGTGAAAAGAGACAAAAAGCGGCACCAGGCCCCTTTCTCCACTGTGGGCTTCCTGTTTGCGGCAGATCTGAGCAGGGGCAAGAAAAAGCCCTTAACTTTAAGTTTGATTTGAGTTCAAAGTCTTGATTATTAAATGGTCCTGATTGTTTTTGTTGTAGAATTGAAACTGTTTGCGGTTTATCTTAAGTCCCTTTTTTATCTGTGGTCCAGAGAAATCAAGGCCCTCCTGAAATAAACCACCTAGGAGCAGAGAACCAGCCTCCCCGAATACTTAGAGTGGGAGACAGAAAGGAAAGTGCTTTAGGATGAAATCCTATGATGGGGGTGGGGGGTGGGGGCGCTTGTCCAAAGTAGTGGTCACATCAGGACAAAATGTGTGAGTGCTTCCCAGGGAGAATGAGGAGCAGGTTTTCGGTCACCTGCTTGGTAACCCGGCGTGAGTCTGGCTGTTTTTGAGATGTGATTGTGTGTATCCCCTGGAACCTCAGCCAAACTGCCACTTCCGCGTCTCATGTTAACTGTACGCCTTACTCTTTCCATTTGCCGATCACTTCATCACTTAAAATGTTTGGCAGCGTGTGCACACTGATTTTCCGTCTTAGAAAAATTGGATGAACATCCATGGTTACCCTTATGTGGTTTGGTTTGGTTTTTATGATTAAGCTACACATCCACGGAATTCCCAGTAAAGGAGTGTCTGGTTTTCACAGATTTTGATGAAATCCTGCTTTATGTTTTATGTTTAGTTTATAGAAGCGGACCTAAGGCAGAAACTGGAGCACGCCAAAGAAATTACCGAAGACGCCAAAGGGACCTTGAAAGATTTCAGGGCTCAGAGCACACAAGTGGAGAAATTTATTAACGACATAACAACCTGGCTGGCGAAACTAGAAGAGTCCCTGGTGAACTGCGCCCAAACTGAGACTTGTGAAGGGCTGAAGAAAGTAAAGGTAGGTAACCAGCTCTCATTAACTGGTTATACTTCAGTGGGAATATTAGTTCTCCTGCTTTGTGATGGCTAGACTCAAGCCTTAACCTCTGCTCTCAATCACCCGCATTAACACAGGACTCAGCAAAGTAAGTAATGGGTAAAGAACAGAAAGGAAAATGAGTCATCTGAAAACAGAAAGCACGCATTGCTATAGGGCCTGCTCACAGGCTGCTATTTATTATTATTATTATTAAGGGGGTGACATCCATAGAAGTGTTTGAATGTCCAGGAATTTTCAGACTTGAATGCCAAATAGTTTTTCCTCGCTTATTATTTTTATTGGTTAGTATGACTGCTTTTATCTAGAGAGAGATATATTTTTTAATTGCGAAAACATCTCACTTTTATGTCAGTATGTTTATTTTCATAGATGACATTTCTGATCAACTCTCTATCAAGCTTATGAGTTGAGTTTTCAACAAAAAATGATATGTTCTTTTTCAGCATATTATTGTTTTGCTGTTCTTGAGACTAAGGAAGTATATTTTTAAATTAACTACTTGTGCCTTTTTTTGTGGCCTGTGACCCGTATGGCCCACTGAAGAATGTGAACTTAGGAGGGTGATTGCATTTGTAGTTCCTAATCAACTGATTAAACCCAAGCTCATGGCTGGAATCCACAAGGATCAATTCAATTTGCTTAAAATGCTAGACTCTCACTCAAATCCTAGCGGCCTCTCAACAGCTGTTTGCAGTTGTTCCCAAGGAGAACTGGGCAACATTCTCCAAGAATCAACACAGAGATATCACAAATATTCAAAAAACAATCCCACACAAATGTATACATTACTGAGTGGATTTTGATAGCATCCGTTTCCAGAGGAAGTGTCATCGTGGAATAGGTGGCATATTTTTCTTGCACCTGATAACCATCCTCCATGGCACACTTTTATTCTCTAGGAAATGCAGAAAGAACTTCAAAGCCAGCAAAGCAACATCAGCTCCACCCAAGAAAACCTCAATAGCTTGTGCCGCAAGTACCATTCGGCGGAGCTGGAGCGCCTGGGCGGGGCAATGACGGGCCTGACCAAGAAGCACGAAGCTGCCAGCCAGCTGTGCTCCAGGACACAGGCCAGCCTTCAGGATTCTCTGGAGAAACACTTCCATGGTGAGCTCCCACAGGCCTGTGCATGAATAGTCTGTTTACAAGAAGGAATTCGGACCAAATGCTGTGTAGAAACTGCCAGCAAACGTTTGCAAAACTTTCCGGAAGAATATCAAGTTAAATTCACTTGGGCATTGAGCTTTGGGCAGTGGAAGTGTCATGCGTGTGCCCTCACCATAAGCAACATTCTCCCTTTCTCCTCGGGGAGGTAGGAGTCTGCCGTTTTGATGATTCGGAATTGCATCTAGATTTTCCACATATAGCTCATGTGTGTGGAAATTACTGCCACTGCTATGAGGGAGTGATAGTCAACCTAGGTATTAGGAGAGAGCATGAAACAGCAGCATGTAATTTAGGAAAGTGCCTGTCCTATGGATGTGCTGGACTCAGTTTCCCACACGGCTGCCTGTGCTCTGACGTGGACACATAATGACAGTGCTCAGGTCAGCTTAGCGGAAAGAGGAGAAGGTTTCTCTTTGTGCCACAAAAATGGCTTTAGCACCCCTAAAGTATTTCTCCACTTGCACTCTTCCGGAGTCAGGCAACTAATTATTTCTTTACCAAAATAAAGAGACATAAGGGGAAATCGGACATTGAAGGAAAGTGAATCTCTTTACAGTCTTTTCTCTGAGACAATTTCTTGATTCTACTGTGAACAGGCATGGCTGTAGATCATGCTGTGTCGTATATGTCATATTCTAGATTATTATGATCTTCCTTCTGGAATGTTTTGGAAGGCACAATGCAATGGGCTGAAGGCCAGAATTAATTCATGGTAGCTCATTCAATGTTTTGGATGCATTTCTCATTCATGTTCTTTCCCAAAGAGTCCATGAAGGAATTCCAAGAATGGTTTTCTGGAATAAAAGCAGCAGCAAAAAAATCATCAGACAGAACTGGTGACAGCAAAGTTCTAGAGGCGAAGCTTCGCGATCTTCAGGTACGAACACTGGTGTTGCCTTTTCTTCTTCCCCAAACTACACTCAAGTGCGATCGGGTCAGACCTAAATCACCTCTCTTTCCAAATCTTTTAATCTTATTCAAACATTTCTTTTTCCTTATCAGAATTAGATTTCTTGAGTGATAAGGAGATAAGCAATATGAAAAGTAAGCTGAAAAATCAAGTTAGAGCTGTAGAATTTCTAGATCCCCTTCCCCTCTCTTTTAGCCTATTGACTATTTGGAATTCACTCTAAACTAAACCTAATTTTAATTTCTATAGCAGTAAAAACATAAACAGTGATATCTATTTCACGTTACTATCATGGAGGAGTTTTAAAAAGAAGACACCACTGACATCATGTGTGCTTTTTAACAACCTGTGGTCTAAATTTGGAACTTAGAAATATTCAAATCAAAGCAATAGATATTATAGATTGTATAGGTTTTCCTCACTAGGAAAAAATGTATGAATTCAGGAAAGAGAAGGCCATTGTGAAGCAGAGTTAAAAAATAATGGATGCAAGACTAGATTCATACTGAGTTTTGGCTTTGTTTTTTAAGTAGCGAATCTGAACAAAGCATTGTATTAAGTATTGTAAAAATAATTTTTAAAAAATTAATAGAAACATGCGGATTTTGTGGCCTAATGGGTGATGACAATTATGTAGATAACTCATTCGCTGTCAGAGTAGGAAGAGTGTCATCATACAGGAAGCTAGTTTCCCAGGAGGCAGGGTGACTGCAGATGTGGAATTGTCCCCTTTAAGGCCTGAGATGCAGTGAAACTCCACAGAGAAAAGTCTGGAACTCAGGGACGAGGCAGGACTAGCATAGCAGTTCTTTTGCTCTGCCAAAGCCAATGCCCGTGCATATGGTCTTCCAAAGAAGTGGTGCACACCAAGCAAAGAAGGGAACCCAAGTCAGGATGTGGTGTGCAGGGCGGATCAAAGGAGGAGGGATAGAGGCAGCTAACCAGTTAGAAGACATCACACTAACCATGAAGAGGTGGAGCCTGCACTAGGTTGGGATGGTGAGAAAGGAGAGAGACTGAGGACAAGACCTTGGTAAGAACATCCTCCTTCCCAGGTTGGCATTGTTCCCAGTGGGTCCTCAGTGGTTCCAATGCCTGGCTGGCCCGTCCTCAGGGATGAGCCTCGATTATATCCAGTTGCAAATATCATTCTTACTCCAGCCTTGTCAACGGCTGTCTTCCTTTGGCCCCTGTTTTTCTGCTCTCGCTCTACTAGCTCAGCTCAGAGTTGTAATTAGTGCTCCCATGCACCAGGGTCTCTGAACGATAGCAAATGTTTTATATTACTTTTATTTCCTGAAACAGACCATTTTGGACTCGGTCGGTGATGGGCAGCGCAAGCTTGATGCTGTGACTCAGGAAGGACAAACGTTGTATGCACATTTGCCTAAACAAATGGTCAGTAGCATTCAGGAGCAGATTACCAAGGCAAATGAGGAGTTTCAAGCATTTCTGAGACAATGCCTCAAAGACAAGCAGGCTCTTCAAGACTGTGCTCTGGAACTTGGGAGGTAGGTTGTTTTGATGCAGGTAGATTTCATCCTGTACAGAATGTCTTCAGGGACTTAGAGAAAAAAAGCCATTGAGAATAAACAAATCTTTGAAATTGTGAGTTTAAATGTAAAGCTTTGACCTTAATTACAGATTCATACTGGGACAATTACTGACTGCTCGAACTATGATGGCATCACGTGGTTTGATTTTCTACACAGAAAATAAAGGAATAATACACACTAGTATCTGTGAATGACATGAATTCATACATTTTTTTTGGTCTGTTTGACTAACTCAAGATATTAGAGCTTTGGCATCCAGGTTTTATATTATCCAAGTCTTTTTCTTGAGTCTACTCCTGCTGGGTTGGAGTCATGGCAGAAACACCTCTTGTATTTATGTGAGTCAAGAGTCCAATCAGGAAGCTAGGTCAACATGGGTGAATATAGAATAAGAAAGGGGGGGAAACCTTGTTACTAGGGGGAAAACTATGTCAGTATAATCAAAATGCCTTTCTGGTAGTGGAGTAATTTGCCTGATTCTTATCCAGGTTTCTCAGAGAATTTACACTGTTTTCAAAACTTAGAGCCCTTGCATTCTGGTGCCATATCAATATCCCATAGGATACAAAGACACAAAGAGGACGTCCCCTTTTTCTCACAGGGCTTCCACAGCCTCCCTTATCCATTGACCCCAATTCAGGGTCTCTAGTAAAACCCAAAAAGTCAAGTGCATGTTGCAGGGGAATGTAATCTTGCTGGTAGTTACCACCTATGATTACCAGGTAATCAATTCAGTTTGATAGGGTGATTCATTTCTGCCCGGATTGCAAGAGAAATTTTCATGATTTGCCATTTTGTTACTGAAATAAGCGATCGTTTGAATGGGCTTATTGTTGAGTTTCCTTCTCCTTGAAAATTCATGAAAACGTGATTGTTGTAGACATTGTGACCTCAGCTATTAGAATGTATTTATTATAATGATAACCTAAGAATTTCTCTATGGTGTTTTTCTTCTCTTTAGCTTTGAGGACCAGCACAGAAAACTGAATTTATGGATCCATGAAATGAATGAGAGGTTAAGCTCAGAAAACTCAGGAGAGAGTAAACAGCACATTCCTGAGAAGAAAAACGAAGTTCATAGGGTTGAAATGTTTCTGGGTGAACTCCTGGCTGCCAGGTATGGTGCAGAAATGGAATTGGTCCTTTCCCCACCAAGAACTGCGTGTTTGTCTGGTTGGTTGGTTATTGGGTGGGGTTGGTAGGTTAGTTGGTTGGTTGGTTTGTGGTTGTGCTTGTTTTCATCCCTTAATGTGTAAAATACAAATGATTGTGCAGGGTTTTCTCCCTGGAGAGAGCATAGGGATGGAGGTAAGGGGCTGGTCTACAGCTTTGTTACACCTCCCTTCGTTCAACAAATTGGATAGGACACTCATTTCCTGTATTTTTTTATATTAGCCTTTATCATTGTGGTGGTGATGATGATGATGATGATGATAACACTTTCTTCTCAGAGATTATTGTAAGGATATAAGGTGATTAAAAGAGATTATTCATTTACAAAAAATAATGCTATAGATCCCAATTTCCATATATTCTTTATACATTTCAGCCTCTGGTCCCATTTCTAATTCACCTCATTCTCACAAAATTCTTTGTAAAACAAGAGGGATGGTCATTAAGTCTGGCTGTCTTGGAGGTTCCCCTTCTCCTTTACAGTATTTGCCTCTTCATTGCTTTCTAACTGACCAAATGATTCTGGACCCTTTCCCAGGCCAGGTTCTCTGGCCTGACTTTCAGGATGTTGCACCCTAAATTCATGCTTCACTCCTGTCATTTTCAGTTGCTTCATTGAAATTCTACCTTTGGAAAGGGTAGTGCAATTTGACCCAAAACTCTTTAACTACCCTCTTAAAGAGTAGATACAATCATCTGTGAAGCAATAGAGGCTAGCACCAGCCTGCTTCATCAGACAAATTAGCAGCAGTGATCAACTAAGTGAAAACTGCCTAATTCAGATTAGACCCATTCCCTGTTTCCACCGAGTCTTCTTTTTAGTCAGACATGCTGAGTGCCCCTAGTCCTGAAAAACAAACATGCAAACAAGTGCACAATAGAACCCATGCTAACAACTACTGCTGGTGTGCTCGTTTGATGACTATTCTAAAATTTCCCTGGAATGCTCGGGCCCCACCTCTGAGCTCTTACCAAGGGATAAACACTTTGTTGACTCTGTGTACTCCAGTCCTCTACAGTGAGTTCCTCAAGGCCAGGGACCATCAGGTCTTTATCATCTGTAGATTGCCATAGTCTATAATGTCAGAAAAATCCTATATAATAAAAGCCTAGTATGTTAAGTGCGAAAAATGAACAAATCCTATATAACAAAAGCCTAATATGCTAAGTGCCTGGTTGTCCGGTCGGCCATTCACCCAATCAAAGCGTAATATGCTAATGATATGTTAGGGCTGTTCAACCGCTCATTATGACATGCACTGACCACTAGGGGACAGACAGTCGACCTGTCGACCAGTTTCTATGATATGCACTGACCACCAGGGAGCAGATGCTCCAACCAGTAGGTTAGGTTACTGCTGGAGTCTAGCTGGTTGGGACTGAGCGAGAGAGGCCAGATATGCCCTGGAGACTTCCCACAGTCCCACCCTGGCTGGCCAACCTCCCATGTCCCTCCCCTGCCACAATCAGCCATAGGTGGGGTCCCTCGGCCTTGCCTGCATCCTTTTGCAATCCGGGACTTCTCGGGGGATGTCAGAGAGCTGGTTTCAGCTCGATCCCACAAGCCAGGCCAAGGGACCCACTGGTGCACGAATTTGTGCACCAGGCCTCTAGTAGAATATATTGCCGAATTAACAGAATAATAGTATCATTCTAAATATATAACTTTCTGCAAGTTACAGTGCACTTTTTGTGCTTTAAAATCTTGACTCTTGTCTAGATACAATATAACATAACCTACTTCTCTCCTCCTTCCATATTGTTCTTGATCTGATATTCCATGATCAGAGCTAAGAGTCCTTAGTATATTGGTTCCCAGTTTCCTTCTAACTGGCTACTCTGTACACTCCCAGTGAGGGTCACTCAGGTGCTTAGCTGGGTCACCTGACTCCTCTCACCTGCTTGTCATTTGTTCCTCTGTTGTGGTTGTTTTTAATCATAATATTTCTAGTACACACATTTTGGAGGGATGCTCTCCATTTTTTTAAAGTACCCTAAACTTGAGACTCATTGAATTTTTATCATCCATTTACCAATTCTTCTTGAAATAACAAGTGGTATCTATTCTCTTGAATTATTATTTAACTCACATCATTGCTTACACTACCTTCTTGTCTGATCAAACAGATTACCAGAATAAAAATATGTACTTTAGAGTAGATATAATATTGTATAAGTCACATATATCTCACAGAAACCTATAAGGATGCTATTTACATAATAGCTGCTAAGTAAAATAAAAGAGGCGTCATAGGAGATACATTATGTAGCCTTTTTCCACTACTCGCAATAGTTTGTGTTCAGACAACTGCTCTCCCCCTCCTGGTTTCCCAGGCATCTCCTGAGAACAGTGCTGATCTGAATTCAGAACCTGTCAAACAGGATGAAGCCTACCCAGCCACAGGTGGTTATACTTTCCCTGGAGCTAATTTACATAACTCCAAGCTGAGATGAGCAGGGCACCTGAGATACAAGAATGACACCCTTAAGCACTCATAAAATGGCCTTTTGAAAGAATCATTGCCTTTTTGTTCTTCTTTTTTTTTTTTCATTTTATCTCTGCCAAACATTGCACTGGTGCTAGGACATGAGATGATTGTAATAGCCCTGGCTTCTAGAAGGAAAGCCTGTGGATTGAGACACACAGGGTGTGTAGGAGGCTGCAGAAGGTGCCCAGAGGAGGAGACCTGCCCTCCTCACCCTCTCCACCCTCTCCCCCCTCTCCCCCCTCTCCACCCTCCTCACCCTCTCCACACTCCCCACCCTCTCCACTCTCTCCACACTCCCCACCCTGTCCTCAGTTATCATGATGCTTCGCAGGGATGCGATGCCTGCCCTGAGCTGTGAAAGGGGCAGGTAGACCGGGAGCAGAGGAGAGCAGAAGGGTTCTCACAGAGGAGCCTCCATGTATGTATAGCAGAGGGTTGGGGGCGTTTTGGCAAGCTGCTCAGGGTTAGAGCATTCAGTAGGAGTGGAGAGATGCCGGGTGGCCTGGAGGGGCAGGCCAGGCCTTTTCTGAAGTGAATTCCTTGGCATACACTGGGCTTGGATCTAGGTACTGCATGGGTTCAGTCAGGTCCCCGGATGTGTATTAACTACCTTTGGAGAAACCATAGGAGAAGCAGGTGGCCAGGGCAGTCTCCAGACTCTTCATTTTACTTTATTTTTTTAAATATATTTTTATTGATTTCAGAGAGGAAGAGAAAGGGAGAGAGAGAAACATCAATGAAGAGAGAGAATCATTGATCGGCTGCCTCCTACACACCCCCTACTGGGGATCAAGCCCACAACCCGGGCCTGTGCACTGACGGGGAATCAAACCGTGACCTCCTGGTTCATTGGTTGATGCTCAACCACATTCCCCATCCTCATAGGTCAGCCTGGCAAGGCTCTTCGTTTAAAGGCGTGTCAGCTGTGAGCTCTTGCCTGTTGAGCGCTCCAACATCAACAATCCTCTGTGACTCCCCGGCGCTGGGAGAGTCTAGCTGATGTTGTTTTCTGTTGTCTTCAGAGAGTCCCTGGACAAGCTCTCGCAGCGCGGGCAGCTGCTCAGCGAGGAAGGCCACGGCGCCGGGAAGGAAGGGCGCCTGTGCTCCCAGCTGCTCACCAGCTACCAGGGCCTGGTCAGGATGACCAAGGAGAAGCTGCGCCGCTGCCAGGCGGCCCTGCAGGAGCACGAGGCCCTGGAGGAGGCCCTGCAGAGCATGTGGGCCTGGGTGAAGGGCGTGCAGGACAAGCTGGCCTGCGCAGACAGCACCGTGGGAAGCAAGGACACCCTGGAAAAACGGCTGTTACAGATACAGGTACACCCCTGTGCCCCAGGGCTGATGCGATTAGACTCACAAATGGTTGAGTCGGGTCCCAATCACGCTGTGAGCCTCTCTCTAAATGAGGGTTAGGTGAGCGAAATGGGGAAATTGGGCAAAAAGGACTCGGAGGGGATGGTTTTCCCTCTTTGTAAAGGAAAGGAATATGTTTGTTTTAATAGCTCTAAAATATATATATATTTTAATTTTGTTTAGTAAATATTCAGCAAACATTATGAAATAAATACCTCGTTTACTCCAAGCACTATGCAAGTTGCTGGGCATGTGAAGATAAAAATGAGTCCTGCAGGAGTTCAAGTCAGTGGCAGGGACCAACTGCAAATGTTACAGGCCGTGCAACATGTATGTGGGGCCGTGATTGAAGGCAGCTGGGGTGGGGAAAGTGCAAAGGAGACCACCACCCAGCCTGCAGCCAGTGAAGGTGACCTTGAAAGACAGGCATTAGTCAGGCTTTGAAGGTAGGGGACTGTTAGGCTTTTAACAAGCGTGTTTTCATTTTCAAAATAATTGCTTTTTACTCTGAAACTAAGTTTCCCAGTAAAGTTACAATGCTTAGGCAAGTAGTCCAAAGTTTTCCAAGAATTTAAACTGGAGTTAATCTTTACTCCCAGATTCTCGGGTTGCTAATATTTAATTAAAGTTTTATATTGCGGTAGAGTCCAGACATTGTTGTTGTTTTTGTTTTCATTTTTTATTTATTGTTAACACTATTACAGATGTCCCCCATTTTCCCCTCTTTTGCTCCCTTCCATCCACCCCTACCCCCGCCTTCACCACATCATTGTCTGTGTCCATGGGTTATGCATATAAGAATACATGTTTTTTAATTAATCGCTTCTAGTCCCCCCCACCCCCTTCCCCTTCCCCTCTGAGATCTGTCAGTCTGTTCCAGGTATCCATGCCCCTGGTCCTGTTTTGTTCATCAGTTTATTTTGTTCATTGCCTTTTCTTTTCTCTGTTTTTAAGTCTTTGTTGTTGAAAGCATTACCTATGTCCCCTTTTCTTTTTAAGGTGAGTAAGGTAGTCCCTACCTTGCTTCTCAGGGAAACGATTGTTTTTAAAACTATCAGAAGCCCTTACTATTTCTGCTGACCTGCATTCCCTCTTCTTACTAGGACATCCTCCTGATGAAAGGGGAAGGGGAAGTCAAGCTGAATATGGCCATTGGCAAAGGGGAACAGGCCTTGAGAAGTAGCAACAAAGAAGGTCAGAAGGTGATCCAGACCCAGCTACAGACCCTTACAGACGTGTGGGCCAACGTCATGAGCTCCTCCGTCCACGCTCAGAGGTACAGAGTCCAGTGCAAGTGCTTAATCGCCTAACAAAGCCCCGTGGCTTAGTGAAATGAGGGAGCGGTGCCACGCCTCCTGCAGTAGAGTGACCACGCATGTGATCTTAGCTAGTTGTATGCTTGCCTGTCTTCGCCTAAACTGTATTTTCTCTAATGGCAAAGACTGGTTTTGTTTGCTTGCTGTGTGTGTGTGTGTGTGTGTGTGTGTGTGTGTGTGTGTGTGTAATATTTACATCTCCCATAATATGTCAATGGAATTTGGCACACAACTTGAACTCAGTAAAATAGATCCTTTTAATTCATCAAAGCAATGATATGTGGTCTTGAATAAATTTAATATATTTTCACTTTTTAAAGAAACATAAGGGAAATTAAGTCATGGGCAACTGTGGAGCTTAAGTATAAATCTTTTTCTCAACCCCAAGTAATATCACCCCCGTTGGGGTTGTGGAACTATGGGGGGAGGGTGTTTGATTATCACAGGGATGGAGCATCCCTGGCATTTAGTGACTGAGCCCAGGAGAGCTGGTGCCCTCCAATGCGTGGGACATTCTCACACAAGCAACAGTCAGCCCTTCTGCCCAGGATGCCTGCGGAGCTCTGTTGAGTAGCACTGCCCAGGGGCTGCTGAGAAAATAGAGAAGATGCTGGTCGTTACAATAGGCGATGTTGTTGCTGTTGTATTTATGAGTGGAAGATTTTCACCTTCCTCCTTCCCTCAAAGTACCCACAAGTAATCTGGCTGGCTTGTTGGACAAATGATTGTCAGTCAGAATTATATTAAAATACATTCCAGGAGCCATATTCTGACAATGATATATACTATTAGATCACCAAAGAAGTGTGTGTTCACTATGATCAAAATAAATAGACAAGTAAAAGATTAAAATTCATAAAACAAAATAAAAATATTTGCCATCACCCCGTGCAATGTAAAAGTGGACCATGGTTTCAATTAAAATGTGAGAGGTTGTGTTTTTGTTTTAGTTTGGTTTTTTTCTTTAATATGGAACATTTGTAGTAACTCCCAAAGTCTGCAGAATTTTGAATCTTAGTAATAGCTCAAACTGGTCAGTAAAGAAAAAAACTTCAGATCCCATGATTCTATTTTTTATATAGTAGATCAAACTTCCCAATGCTTGCCAATAAGCTAGCTTTGTAAAAGTGAACAGGAATATGGGTGAATATTTTTCAGATGTTAGAATAAAATGTTAAATACAAAAAGTAGATTCAAATCTTTGATTCTTTGCTTTTAGCAAGAAATTAAATTTGACAACTACATATTGAGCAATAGCAATGTTCAAATGACAGAATAAAACAAAACAAAGTACTTTTTACCCTCTAAGTGCTATGAGGCCAGGGTAGGGTACATTCCAGAAAACTCTGACTCATGTAGTGTTGCTAAGATGTTGTGAGACTGTAGAAGAAGGCAGGGCCCTGGGTGGCTTCTGGGGAGGTGAGATTGATTTGGAAACAGTTGGAAAGGATAAGAATGCTGGCATGTATGATGAGGTTCCTACTGATGAAAAATAAACAATCTGAGCCCTGGTTGGTGTGGCTTAGTTGGTTGGGCGTCATCCCATGCACCGAAAGGTCACTGGTTCTATTCCCAGTCAGGTCACATGACCAGGTTGCAGGCTCAATCCCCAGTAGGAGGTGCGCAGGAGGCAGCCAATCCATGTTTCTCTTTCACATAAATGTTTCTCCTCTCTCTCCCTTCCCTTCCTCTCTCTCAAATCAATAAAAACATTTTTTAAAAAGAAAGAAACAGTTTAAGCAAATGCTGCAAGTACATTTCCTATAGATATGACTCCAGGATTATAGGATTTTATGCAAGGGAGATTGGGAGAGGTCACTGAAGATGAGTTTAGAATAGTTTTAGAGCTGAATACTTTAAAATTCAGGATGCCAGCCTGGAGAGCCTTTTACTTGACTATCTGAAGAGCTATTTGGTTGACTATTACATTTGTGATTACATTTCTTATATAATAAACTAGAGGCCCGGTGCAAAAAAATTTGTGCACTCGGGGGGGAAGGGGGGGGGTCCCAGGCACAGAGCAGGGCAGATCAGGGGGTTGGGGTGCCTTCCCCTGTCACGAACAGAGCAGGGCATATAGGGAGGTTGTGGCCCCGCCCCGTGTCACACACAGAGCCGCAGGGCAATCAGGGGATTGGGGAGCTCCCCCCTATCAGGCACAGAGCAGGGCAGATCAGGGGGTTGGGGTGCCTTCCCCTGTCACGAACAGAGCAGGGCATATAGGGAGGTTGTGGCCCCGCCCCGTGTCACACACAGAGCCGCAGGGCAATCAGGGGATTGGGGAGCTCCCCCCTATCAGGCACAGAGCAGGGCTGATCAGGGGGTTGGGGTGCCTTCCCCTGTCACGAACAGAGCAGGGCGGATAGGGAGGTTGTGGCCCTGCCCCCTGTCACACACAGAGCCGCAGGGTGATCAGGGGGTTGGGGAGCTCCGCCCTATCAGGCACAGAGCAGGGCTGATCAGGGGGTTGGGGTGCCTTCCCCTGTCACGAACAGAGCAGGGCGGATAGGGAGGTTGTGGCCCCGCCCCCTGTCACACACAGAGCTGCAGGGCGATCAGGGGGTTTGGGCGCTGCCCCCTGTCACGCTGATCCAGTGCCAGGAGGCCTCGCGGCTCCGCTGATCCCAGTGCTGGGAGGCATATTACCCTTTTACTATATAGGATAGAGGCCTGGGGGCCGGCTGGTTTGCCCTGAAGGGTGTCCTGGATCAGGGTGGGGGTCCCCACTGGGGTGCCTGGCCAGTCTGGGTGAGGGGCTGAGGGCTGCTTTCAGGCTGGCAATTGACTGAAGCTCCCAACCGCTCCTTGTTTTCTTTTTTTTATTCTGGGCCAGCTTTAGCTCTGGCTCTAGCTCTGAGGCTTCCGCTGCTATAATCGAAACAATGTATAACTCTAGCTCTGAGATCCCGGCTGGCTGAAAGCTGATTTCTGGGGTTTTGTTTAGCTACTACATTTGCAACATAGTACATAGTTTCTTAGAGTTGTAGCTCAGAGGCCGTCAAGTCAGGCGGGGGTTGGAGTCCGCAGTCACTGCAGCAAGCAAACCTCATGTTCGCTTCCAGCTGCCTGGCTGCCGGCCGCCATCTTGGCTGACAGTTAATTTGCATAAGGATATGCTGATTAGCCAATGGGAAGGGTAGCTCGTACGCCAATTACCATGTTTCTCTTTTATTAGTGTAGATGTATTTAGCCTTCATTCCTTCATCCATTCAACACTAAACATTGTGCATCTATATCCGTATGTGAAAATCAATCTAATGATATTATTTAACCAGAAAGATTACCCTAAATTTTAAATTCCAATCAATAAATAATTGCCATATGGTTTTAATGAAATAAACTGAGTCCAAGATATATATTAAATAAAATTTGCTCAGTCAGCGTGGCTCAGTGGTTGAGCATTGACCTATGAACCAGGAGTTCATGGTTCAGCTACTGGTTGGGGCACATGCCCAGGTTGTGGGTTCAATCCCCAGTAGGGGGCATGCAGGAGGCAGCCAATCAATGATTCTCTCTCATCATTGATGTTTCTATCTCTCTCTCCTTCTCCCTTCCTCTTTGAAATCTATAAAATAAAAATAAAATTGAATTGATGCCCCAGTGCTGATATTTAACAACACAATTCATAAATTTGCCTATTTATTAAGACAATTAGCATTTGGAAGACAAGTCTCCAGATGCATATATGAGTACAGCATCTTACTTACATTTTGACATGGATTCACTTTGGTTTGAAGAAACTGTGCGGCGGGTCAGAAAAGCAGTGTTTCTTCCTGCCCTTAGATGCAGCGCCCTCACCACGTATAGTGGCGTTCAGCAAGACAGCTTGCATCAAGCATGTCAAACTCACAGCCCGTGGGCCACATGCCTCATTTATTTGGCCTGTGTTAGCCTTTGAGTTTGACATGCTTGGCTTACCTGGATGCCATGCCTTCCTAGTTGGTTTCCAGTAGAGCTGTCAAGATAACTTATTTTTCTAATAACATTAATCCCAGCACTTTAGAGGCTGTGATTAGCCAATGGAATGACTACCTGGAGTGGAAACACCAGTTGGAGCAGTGGATGGAATCCGTAGACCAAAAAGTGGAACATCCCTTGAAACCGCAGCCAGGTCTGAAAGAGAAGTTTTGCCTTCTGGACCACTTCCAGTGCATCGTCTCGGAGGGCGAGGATCACGCCGCAGCCCTGCACCGCCTCACTGCCAGGTCCAGGGAGCTCTACCAGAAGACTGAGGATGCGTCTTTCATGGAGACGGCTCAAGAGGAGCTGAAAACACAGTTTAATGATATAATGACCGTTGCCAAGGTTAGTGCTTTATATTGAAGGAAAAACTTCAGGGTCAGGTAAAGAATAGCTTATGGGTTACATTATTGGGGAATTTGCTGCTCTAAAAACTATTTGTACAATATTATATGAAGATAATTTCTCACCTATGGATGTCCATGCATTTTTCCTTTCTGCAATCTTGGCCTTATTTTTTATTCTCAATTTTATGATTTTTCTCCACTTAGAATGTTAGTCAACCCGTTTTCTTTTTCTTTCCTTTTTTTTTTTGCAAAATTGTTGAGCTTCAAATATCAGTGTTTAAAAGTTCTTTACAAAAAGCCAACACAAGTCATTTCTTTAATAATAAGAAGAGTTATTATAATAATTATTATTAAGTGGATGATTAGTGAGGGATGTTAGTCAACATTCATTAAGCATAGATTTTTATGCAAAGCTAGACATAAGTAAAATTATAGAAAAATTGGTTTTATCCTCAAAGTCTTTTAGTCTAGTTGAGATTTGATATTTTCATTTTAAGATATTAAACACAGAGAAAATTCAAGAATAAGAATGAAGCCCTGGACGGTTTTTCTCAGTGGTTAGAGCACCAAAAGATCACTGGTTTGATTCCCAGTCAAGGGCACATACCTTGGTTGCAGGCTCAATCTCTGGCCCCGTGGGGGAGGCAACCAATAGATGTGTCTCTCTCACATTGGCCTCTCTCTCTCTCAATCTCTCCCCCCCCCCCATCCCTTCTATTCTCTCTAAAAATCAATGGAAAATTATCCTCAGATGAGGATTTAAAAAGAATAAGAACAACATCTTCCTTGATGATTAAGAGACCAATATCAGACTGTTGTCTTGTCTGATTTCATATCCTCTGCCGTGAGGGCCGCTGAGTCGCCTCTGCTTGTTTCCTAGGAGAAAATGCGGAGCGCGGAGGAGATGGTGAAGGACCACCTCCTGTATGTGGACGCCGTGCAGGAGTTCACAGACTGGCTCCACTCGGCCAAGGAGGAGCTTCACCGCTGGTCGGACCCGTCCGGAGACTCGTCCGCCACCCAGAAAAAGTTGTCTAAAATTAAGGTCAGAACGTGGACAGATACCATAACTTCTCTCTCTCATTGGTGCTGGAGTCTGACATGCCTGTGATAAAGATCCTATAGATTAGATTGTGTTCATTAAAATGTTTCCTTCCTGTTTTCTGGTGGTTGGTGTATATGACCTTGCACCTCAGGAATTCTAAACATAAACAAGAGGGGGGAAAGGAATTCAAGACACTTTACACTTTGAACAAAATGAAACGTTGTCCGTGTATAGTATGCTCCTGCATGCAAATGTGCTGCTTGCTGTGGTATGAGACATCCCAGTATGCGCCAGCTTGGAGCCGACAGAATCGGATATTATTTCCCAGCACAGTAGAAGAAAAGTTTATATAATAACTTAGTGAAAAGTTTAATAATAACTTGGAAATGTCATTCTAGATGTTTTGTTCTGCTTTCCCAGCCAACAGTACAACAGTATAATGAAAGACGGTACTTTAAAGGATATTAAAATTATCACCTATAAGGACAACTTAAAGCAAAAAATTTCACACCACTCAGAGAAGTAGAGATCTCCGTGTATTTTGGTTCTTTCTAGTGGCTTGTATAATACATGGCAATGATTTGCCCCCTGTGGAAAACAGTAGATTTTAATCTAAAAATTAAGCAATGATGAAATCCTGAATGGTTAAGTTTTAGATGAGGAACCAATAGTGTAACTGTGGTCAGGAGTTTAGGACTCAAATTGTGTTCCTTTTTGTTTGTTTGTGTTTTTAATAATTCTTTATTGTTGAAAGAATTACATATGTCCCCCTTCTTCCCCCATTGGTCCCCTCCAGCCCACCCCTGTCTCCCCTCACCCTCACCCCTGCTCCCAGCCCCAGGCCTTCAGCACCCTATTGTCTGTGTCCATATATGCATTCAAGGTCTTTGGTTGATCACTTCCCACCCTCCCAGCCTCCCCCACCTTCCCTCTGAGATTCTGCACTCAAATTTTGTTCTAATGTATAGAGATCAGAACATAAAAATCATAAATGCAATAAATGATGATAGCAGTAATAACTATATTTTGAAGATTTACTTCGAAAGGCTTATCTTTTATAAATCGTATAGAACCTTTTAAATGTGATAATTACGTAAAGGCACTTTTTTAAGTTTCTATTATCTGTGTGATCCTTTAAAATACTTCCTTGGCACATTTCTCAGTAATGTTTTAATTCACTCATCCATCCATCCATTTGTAAGCTTCCGCCTTGTGAAAGAAGGTGAAAATGGGGTAGAGACCCTGAGCAGAGCACAGTCCTGCTTCAATCCTTGTTCACTTATCTGTCAGCTTAGGAAGTGATTTTAACCTGTGTGCTGCAAGAATTTTAAAACAGGCAACACCTGACTATGTAGTCCGGGGCACTGACCTCTTTTCCCTTAGGTTGTCAAATAATGAAAAGTGACAATAGCCAACACAATAGCCATGCAGTGGGAATGATTCAAAATTGTATCTATTTTCTTGTCAGATTGGCAAAAAAATTAATATATTTTTTGGTGTGCCGCCGCATGTTAGTAATTAGTTTTTGTGTGCCATGAGATGCAAAAGGTTGAACACCGCTGGTGTGGGAGGAAATATGGATTTGCTTATTTATAGGAGCAGTGCACTGTGGGCCAACGCAGTGTCACACATTCAAACAATGCCTGACTTCAGGGTCCCTGTTTCGTCTGTTTCAGGCCGTTTCGGATTCCACAGCTTCTTTTGCCAGAAGCCCTGGTGCTCAGGATGGGAATTCTCTGCTGTGATAGCGAGGGGGTGGGCGGGCGGCTGCACTCTGGCTCCCTGTGGCACACTGGCTAAAACTCCCCAGCAGGACAGGGTGCCCCTCTGTACATATTTGGAAGCCTGCTGGGACTCGGCCTCCTCGGTTACCATGGTGATATTCCATTACAGGAGCTGATGGATTCCAGAGAGACCGGGGCCAGCCGCCTGAGCAGAGTGGAGTCCCTGGCTCCCGCCGTGAAGCAGCACACAGCGGCCAGCGGGAGCGAGCTCCTGGACGCAGAGATGCAGGCCCTGCGCGCCGACTGGAAGCAGTGGGAAGACAGCGTGCTCCAGACGCAGGGCAGCCTGGAGAGCCTGGTCAGCCAGATGGCCCTTTCGGAGCAGGCGTTCTCAGGCCAAGTGGCCGCACTGGAGCGGGCCCTGGAGCAGCTCAGCACCCTTCTCACAACGTGGGCTCAGCAGCTAGCCCTCCTGGAAGGCAAGAACACAGATCAGGAGATAGTGGAGAGCTGGGAGAAGGGGCGCGTAAGTTGGCTTCCTGTTTTCTGTTGGTGGTTATGCTAGAAATTTGGTTTGGTTCTCATCGTCGCTAAACAAACAGAACAACTGAAAACCTTCTTGCTAACTAAAAACACAACATTCAGACTTGGAAGAAGTAAGTGTTTCTAATTAAATTTGCAAATCAGATCTGTTTTCTTTTCTCATAAGTCAAACTATTCTAATTATAAGGGTAGAGGAGAGAAGAAGTTATTATTTACCATTGAAAACAGTTATTGTTAGTGGAAACATTCTACTTTCATTCTTCTGGTGCAAGAGTTTGTAATATCGCATTCAGCCATTCAGTCTGAAAAAAATGGCCTGTGGGTAGAGGCATAAATAGACGAAGAGTCATAGCTGCGTTCCTGCCGGTGAATTCTTTCCAACAATTAAATGATTGAATGTATAGCTTTGAAAGACACATTTGGTAAGCCCCGAAAACACAACTAATAGTTTGCACCCTGATCAGCTCTCCTGTGTGGAGTTTTGACAGCTGTGCTGGAATTAACGGTTCACAGAACTCCTATGTCATGCTCATGGGTTGCCTTCCGGACATTTTTTTTTTTTAACTAATGGCAGCTCTTTCAGAATGAGAGAAAGGGAAGCATAAAGGGGGTAGTGAAGAAAGGGCAGAAGCTTGAGATCCCGTTTCTTTCTTTACTGTTCAATGGCATCTTGGAAAGACTTTCTTTCGATATTTGCAGTTTAATAATGCTCTGAATCGCGGATGTCCTTAAAAGGAAGTTTTAGTAAAGTAACCTTCTCTGTGGCTATTTATGTTATAAACATTTCCAAATAGCTCCAGCCAGTAGGGAACTCCCGTAGTATTTCCAACATTGTCTTGTTTTAAGTCAAGTATTTGAAACAAAGATAGCGTGCTGCAAAGGGAACCTTTCTAATCATCTCTTTATGCTATTTTACTTATATGCTTATAGACTATATTTTGTTCCGATGCCCTTCGTGTCCTTTAGGGTTAAGCACAGAATAAAGTGTAGAAAGCAGTTCTGTAAAACAGGGACAAGGACCTTGGTGATTATTGCATGTGGTCAGTACTATTGACTCTGATATAAAAACATCTGTTAGGATGTTTTCGTTCTGTTTCCCTTCTTTTCCCTACCATTAATATAAGTGAAATTTAAAAAAAGAAAGATTTGATGGTATTTAAATTATATGACTATTCTGAGCTATCATTATTTCTTTATATTGATTCTACTAGTAAAAATAATAGGTGAGGCCTGTGAAAAGGTAATGCAAAAGTAAATATAGGTTTTTAATGGTGCCAGCAATTCAAAGACAACAGTCTGAGCTTTGATCTGTTTTTATATTTGGTTCTGGGGCGCTTGCTTTTGATGACAATACTACATTACCTCTAAATACTCAGATTTTCTCTTATTCTAATAATGTCATTTTATCTAAAAATGGCGATAATAAAAAAGGAAAGTATAATTATGTGATGGGATAAAGGTGTTAGCTAATGTTGTGGTGGTTATCATTTTATTATATATAAATGTATTAAATCCCTACATTGTACACCTTAAACTCACACAATATTATATGTCAATCACATCTCAATAAAGCTGGGAACAATAATTTTTAAAAAATGGAGGTAATACTCCCATTACAATGAAAGCCTAGGAAAGTTTTACAAAATAATGGATTTGCTAGGGTTCACGTGGCTTTGTTTTGCTGTGAGGAAGGGCCTGTCATTGTTAGCAATCCTAATAATAATCATGAGCCGTCACAGGCCTTTGCTTTCTCTTCTGCAATGAAATGGTGACACTCAGGAAATCTTTTTAAAAATAAAAATGGATCATTACCTATAAACTATATAAAATCATGGCACACAAAAATCTTGTTCACTGTGTTCCAAAACTCATATCTCTTAATATCCATGGGCTAATTGTGTTGGAAATTTAGGAGTTTTCTTAACCTCCAAGGAGAAAATATTCATTCCAGGACTTAACTGAAACACAGGTGTATAACCTGATATTTATATAATGAAAGAGTCTAATAATATGCTTTAATGTATGATCACATTACAGAAAAAATTTTAGTGTAAATTTTTGGTCGAAGCTTTTCACTTTTGACAACACCTAACGTGCAAGTGACTCACAATATCTCTGGGTTTGTTACTTACCTCTTTGGTGCATCGTCAGTTTCTTTGGTTCTTATAATGCTCTTTCTTAAATAAAAGATTCAATATGATGTAAAATAGTAGTTACTAGTTTAGCATTTGGATTTTCAGAGAGAAAGTTTCTAAGTATTACTTATGAATTTTGCAAATAAGAATATTTTAGATGCCTCTAGCCCAGTGATGGCGAACCTATGACACGCGTGTCAGAGGTGACATGCGAACTCATTTTTTTGGTTGATTTTTCTTTGTTAAATGGCATTTAAATATATAAAATAAACATCAAAAATATAAGTCTTTGTTTTACTATGGTTGCAAATATCAAAAAATTTCTATATGTGACACGACACCAGAGTTAAGTTAGGGTTTTTCAAAATGCTGACATGCCGAGCTCAAAAGGTTTGCCATCACTGCTCTAGCCCGACACTAAGCTAAATAAAGAAGTTTAAAGCAAAGAGAACACCATCCCTCCTCTCAGAGCCACAGTCCAGGTGGAAAGGCCAACAAGTTCAAACCCATTAGAAATACTCGCTAGTGATGAGTGTCAAGAGGTGCTGTGTCCTCAGTGAGAGCCCCTGGGAGGTGGGAAGGAAGACAGAGAATCCTTAGGGGAAGAGTTATTTGAGCGGAGTCTTAAGGTCTGGTTACAAATGGACCAGATAGATGAGGTGGAGAAATGGCACCATTGTACAAAATCACTGAGGAACGAGAAAGCACAGGAGAGAAAACTAGAGAACAGAATTCAAATTAAGGGGATACTGTGTCATTCTAGAAAGAAATGACAAAGATGTGAATGGGGGCTGTGAGAGTCAGGATGCAAAGGTAGCTGATGAAAAGAGCTCTCTCTCTAAGACATGGAACAGACCAGCCCTCTTTAGCTGTTGGGTGGAGTGAAGAGGGAGCCAGGCAAGGCCATGGTGATGCTCAGTTTTCTGATTTAGATCAGTTGGAAGACAGAGGTTCCATTTATAGGATGAGGAGTGCAACACACACCTGGCGTGTTGAGAGGTGTGGTTTTCTACAATTCTAGGCCATCTCACGATAAAAATCTCTGGGAATAAAAATAGTAACATCAACAGCTCTCTGAGCAGTTACTCATCTTCGTGTCCCTCATCTTTGTTATTATTATTCACCTTGGTGATACCATTATCCACACACTCCTATTTAAATATTTGGGAGTCATTTACCTGCTAATTTTACTTATAAGGCACTTATCAAGGTGCCAGAATTTGTGTATTTGACACTCAGGATGTCATTTGCTCGGTGTGACAATCCCCTGTGTAGCCATGGACCATGGCCTTGATTTCAGAAGTGTGCTTGTCAAGTCCCAAGACTTTATTTTGGAAGAGACAGTCACAGAACTGTCATTCTTCACGTGCCTCTCCCACCCGTTCGATTGTGAGCTCTTCAAATGCGGTACAAGAATCATACCTTTGGTCATGTTGGGGGTCCCAGAATTCTGCAAAATGATCGGCACACGGCAGACATTTAGTAAATATTTGATGATTATAATGAATGAAACTATGAAATGATTCAATTGCTACTTAAATCAGACCTGTGGACTATGAGAATTTCTTAATGTGAAAGTTAATGTTATGTGTTAGACAACATTAACTGTTGTGCACAAGTACCAAAATAAGTGTTGCTTTGCTTTGAAAGGATTTCTTTTTACATTTTAAACAATATGAATATCCGCTGACATCTAGTCAGATTGTTTTTAAGCAATTTAGACTGGTTCGCTTGTCTTTTTCCATCCCACTTTATGTTATTCTTTGATCACTTGATCATTTGACTTCTTGGCAGCATTTCATCCCAGAATGCCTACCTATGGCGAGAAAAGGACACACAACCAGCCACGTGATGTTACTTGCCATGGGGGATCCTGAAACTAGGCCTCATTTCTTTACTGAATCTATATGTTGCTTCTTCCCTCGCTAATAATTTATAGTGTGATTTACGCATTTACAGTATGAAGATGTGGAAATTACCTAATTTAAATGCTTACCCCTCTGTCTTGTTATTTCTAATAGGAGATACTGGATGCTCTACAAAAAGCAGAGCCTAAGACAGAGGATCTCAAGTCTCAGCTGAATGAACTTTGTCGATTTTCCAAAGACCTGAGTCCATACAGTGGAAAAGTTTCTGCCTTGATTAAAGAATATAATTGGTGAGCATGAACCTTATTGGTATTTAAAATGTTTTAATACAAATAAGAAGCTAAAAGTTTATGTATGTAAGGTCTGATTTCAACATTAATATAAATTAATCATTAAATCCGTTACTAAATGACATGAGCGCATACTCCAAAAATTTATTCTGTCAAACATTAATCTCCTTTATCATTTTTCCCTCCTATTAAATGCTTCCAATCATGTTTTAGTCTTTGTCTGCAAGCATCCAAGGGCTGTCAGAATAAAGAACAGATTTTGCAGCAAAGATTTCGAAGAGCCTTCAAGGATTTCCAGCAGTGGTTGGTTAATGCGAAAATCACTACCGCCAAATGTTTTGATATACCTCAAAATATTAGTGAAGTTCAAACAAGTCTTCAGAAAATACAGGTAAGAATGTTATTAATTCTAATAATGAAACTTAAGGGAATTAAAAATGTGTCTCTTGACTGTTTTAGAAGCATATTAAAATTTTGCTTAAGAAACTCAAATTTCAAATAAATCCCTGCTTAAAATGATTGTGTGCAAGAAGAGAAATTAGTCCATTTATATAAATGCATGCTATTTTATATATATTAATAGGGATTTAGGAAATAATAAAAGCTCTTTCTATGTGACAAGCATTGTGCCTGAGCACTCTAAGCCGATTTTTTAATTTAATTTTCACAGTAAACACATCAGGTACAAAAGATTATTCCCAATGTTCAGATATGGTGAAAGAGTCAGTCACTTAATATATATACAATAAAAATTGTTTATTCCTTCTCTGTGATTTTATTGAGAAAGAAATAGAAAATCAATGTTTTTTAAAGCAGAGAGCATTTTATTATGTCTACTCTTACATTTTTCTTCATAGGAGTTTTCATCAGAAAGTGAGAATGGACAGCACAAGCTAAATGTGATGCTATCTAAAGGGGAACTTTTGAGTTCTCTGCTGACCAAAGAGAAAGCTAACGGTATCCAGGCGAAAATTGCAAATGCAAAAGAGGATTGGAAAAATTTTCATTCAAATCTTCACCAAAAGGAATCTATCCTAGAGGTATAATATAACCAACTACTTGGACACGTTCTGTGTTGTTTGTTGGTAATGATGGTGTTAGTTAAACCACACTCTCAACATATCCAAGTACCCTTGTCAATGATTTTGCTCATCTCTCACTGAACATAAATGAATGACTAGATAACACTTAGAAACAGCCCAATGCTAAAAGTGTGAGCCTCACTGAGGAATTAAGTAGCTTCTTGCATAGTAGGGGTTATTAACCTAGACTGTAGGAACAACCAGTTTTAATTTTAAACATATCACTTAATCTTTCATTTGAAATCCCTTAATTTGGGGAGTTGTTCTAGGAGAATGAACAGAAATATCTCTGTAAGGCTACCAAATGCTATAGATGAGAAGGCATATTATAACTAATGCAAGTATCAAGTACATAGTAGATTTTAGGAATTAACTATGCAAAGCAACAATGTTCATACAATTTCATTTTATCTAGATACAATATAAATAGAATTTATTATAATCATAACATAATTACTAACACAATGCAATTTCTTTTTTATGAAGCAGTCTGTTTTATGTACCAACTCTCCTCTTAGAAGAAAATTTAGACATGGAGAGTATTTTTTTTCTTTTTTAAACAACACTTCCTGGCAAAAGGTGGCTAGTCTTTCATGGCAGACATCCTCCATTTAATAGGGAATGATAATCATTGTGCAGTGCCTAGAAATTTACTCTCAACTCTGCAGGGATTGTTAATGCAGTGTGGTCTGAGCTCTGTTGCTGTTGAGGGAAGTACATCTGCCATTGACAGTGAGATTATCTACTTCAAGAGATGCCCAGTTGATGGATAGGTCAGGAATAGCCTGTCTTCCTTCCTTCCATGTTTCCTTCCTTCCTTCTTTCCTTCCTTCCTTCCTTTTTTCCTCCCTTCCTTCCTCCCTCCCTCCCTCCCTTCCTCCCTTCCTTCTTCCTTCCTTCTTTCTTCCTATTAGTAAAACTCATAATATTGCCTATTATGTTCCAGACCCTATGTTAGGAATACAAAAGGGTTTTTTTTTTTCCCCTCTTCTCAAAGAACTCACTTTCTAGAGAAGGGAACAGTACATGAAGAGATGATTGCAATATAATGCAGGCATGCTCAGCATATGATAGTCACTTAAGAAGATGCAATTAACTCTATTTGGAGAAGTTGAGGAAGTTTCCAGAGAGGTGAAATCTTAACCTTGAAGGCTAAACATTCTTTGAATTTTGCAAGGCAGGTGTGCACTTCAGGTAGAAGGACTTGAATATATGGGTCCGGGGAGTGATGAGTGCCACCTATGAATGGGACTTCGAGAAGTTCCATCCACATGGGGTTTTAGGGAAAAAGCAACAAAGATAAGACTGGTGATGCAGATTAGGGCCAAATAGTGAGATTTTTGTATACTAAGCAAATTGATCTTGAGTCCTGACCAGGTCTGAATAATTAGGGAAAAGTTCATTTTTTTAAAAAAAGTAGGTCCATAAAAAGCTCTTAAAGGATATTCAAAAATTATACAGGTGTCCTGGCCATTATTGCTCAATAGTTGAGCATCGACCTATGAACCAGGAGGTCACTTTTCGATTCCCAATGGGGGCACATGTCTGTGTTTCGGGCTCGATCCCCAGTGGGGAGCATGCAGGAGGCAGCCGATCAATACTTCTCTCTCATCATTGATGTCTCTATCTCTCTCTCCTTCTCCCTTCCTCTCTGAAATCAAGAAAAATATGATTTTATAAAAGTATATAAGTGCCAAGGAGAAGGATAGAATGTTCCAGATATTGGTAACAGGGAAAGAAGGGGATGGGAACATTAGGGCCAGATTGAATGCCAACTGAAAGACTTTGCTTGCAATGAAGCAAAGCGATAAAGACCAGATGCTTGGTTTATCATGTGCCTAATCTCATCTGAAACCTGGTAGAATCTAAAGATCCAAATGAAGGACTTCGAAGTCAGCGCCGAGCCCGTGCAGGACTGGCTGAGTAAAACCGAGAAGATGGTGCACGAAAGCAGCAACCGCCTGTATGACCTGCACTGAGGAATTAAGTAGCTTCTTGCATAGTAGGGGTTATTAACCTAGACTGTAGGAACAACCAGTTTTAATTTTAAACATATCACTTAATCTTTCATTTGAAATCCCTTAATTTGGGGAGTTGTTCTAGGAGAATGAACAGAAATATCTCTGTAAGGCTACCAAATGCTATAGATGAGAAGGCATATTATAACTAATGCAAGTATCAAGTACATAGTAGATTTTAGGAATTAACTATGCAAAGCAACAATGTTCATACAATTTCATTTTATCTAGATACAATATAAATAGAATTTATTATAATCATAACATAATTACTAACACAATGCAATTTCTTTTTTATGAAGCAGTCTGTTTTATGTACCAACTCTCCTCTTAGAAGAAAATTTAGACATGGAGAGTATTTTTTTTCTTTTTTAAACAACACTTCCTGGCAAAAGGTGGCTAGTCTTTCATGGCAGACATCCTCCATTTAATAGGGAATGATAATCATTGTGCAGTGCCTAGAAATTTACTCTCAACTCTGCAGGGATTGTTAATGCAGTGTGGTCTGAGCTCTGTTGCTGTTGAGGGTAGTACATCTGCCATTGACAGTGAGATTATCTACTTCAAGAGATGCCCAGTTGATGGATAGGTCAGGAATAGCCTGTCTTCCTTCCTTCCATGTTTCCTTCCTTCCTTCTTTCCTTCCTTCCTTCCTTTTTTCCTCCCTTCCTTCCTCCCTCCCTCCCTCCCTTCCTCCCTTCCTTCTTCCTTCCTTCTTTCTTCCTATTAGTAAAACTCATAATATTGCCTATTATGTTCCAGACCCTATGTTAGGAATACAAAAGGGGTTTTTTTTTTCCCCTCTTCTCAAAGAACTCACTTTCTAGAGAAGGGAACAGTACATGAAGAGATGATTGCAATATAATACAGGCATGCTCAGCATATGATAGTCACTTAAGAAGATGCAATTAACTCTATTTGGAGAAGTTGAGGAAGTTTCCAGAGAGGTGAAATCTTAACTGAACCTTGAAGGCTAAACATTCTTTGAATTTGGCAAGGCAGATGTGCACTTCAGGTAGAAGGACTTGAATGTATGGGTCCAGGGAGTGATGAGTGCCACCTATGAAGGGGACTTTGAGAGGTTCCATCCGCATGGGGTTTTAGGGGAAAAGCACCAAAGATAAGACTGGTGATGCAGATTAGGGCCAAATAGTGAGATTTTTGTATACTAAGCAAATTGATCTTGAGTCCTCACCAGGTCTGAATAATTAGGGAAAAGTTCATTTTTTTAAAAAAAGTAGGTCCATAAAAAGCTCTTAAAGGATATTCAAAAATTATACAGGTGTCCTGGCCGGTATTGCTCAATAGTTGAGCATCGACCTATGAACCAGGAGGTCACTTTTCGATTCCCAATGGGGGCACATGTCTGTGTTTCGGGCTCGATCCCCAGTGGGGAGCATGCAGGAGGCAGCCGATCAATACTTCTCTCTCATCATTGATGTCTCTCTCTCTCTCTCCTTCTCCCTTCCTCTCTGAAATCAAGAAAATATGTTTTTATAAAAGTATATAAGTGCCAAGGTGAAGGATAGAATGTTCCAGATATTGGTAACAGGGAAAGAAGGGGATGGGAACATTAGGGCCAGATTGAATGCCAACTGAAAGACTTTGCTTGCTATGAAGCAAAGCAATAAAGACCAGATGCTTAGTTTATCATGTGCCTAATCTCATCTGAAACCTGTAGAATCTAAAGATCCAAATGAAGGACTTCGAAGTCAGCGCTGAGCCCGTGCAGGACTGGCTGAGTAAAACCGAGAAGATGGTGCACGAAAGCAGCAACCGCCTGTACGACCTGCCGGCCAAGAGGAGGGAGCAGCAGAAGCTCCAGGTGACAACCCTGGGCCCTTCGGCCAGGTCTCCATGCCCGTCCTGTGCGCATCCTCCCTGTCCTGTGCGCATCCCTGTGTCCAGGTGCCCGTGAGCCCCTGGAACTCCATGGCGCTGTCTGAGATCGCACGTCCCCTTTCCCTGTTTCTGACAGATAATGTGTTGCCCAGCTGTCCCTGGAGGTGGATCTGTTTGTGTCTTGCAGCCTATGCTGTGTCCAGCCCGGAAACAGTCACGCCTCCAGGGCACCCCTATTGCTCTCCAGTGTGTGTTGATGTCCATGCTCTGGGGGCCAGAGCTCCCTCCGTCAGCGATGTGCTGTCCCCCAGCCTCTTACTAGTAACTTGCTTGTGCTTTTCAGTCTGTCCTTGAGGAAATAAACTGCTACGCGCCTCAGCTCCACAGGCTAAAAGAGAAAGCGCAGCAGCTGTGGGAAGGTCAAGCTGCCAGCAAGAGCTTTATGCACAGAGTGTCGCAGCTGTCTGCTCAGTATCTAGCGCTAAGCAATGTGACAAAGGTAATGCCCGCCATGTGCCGTGTGTGAGTGTGGGACAGGCCACCCATCTGGAATCTCGAGGGGGGCGGGCAGGGTGCAAGCCCAGGTCAGGAGTAAGGCATGTGAGTCTACTCCCAGCCTTGCAGTCCGAGTCTATTACTTGTGCTGATTCATCTCAATGTGGTTGTCCAAACAGAGCAGGGAGGGTCCAGGAAGTGGAGAGACTTCCCGGTCTCCATAGCGCACAGCGTATTCCCTTTCTACTGACTTGGCACGTTCGCTGGAGCTTTTTTGAAAAACCCAGTGCATACACATGAGGCAACATTCAGTTTGGGGCCTAAGGAAACTCGGATCAAATTACTTTAGAAAAACAAGAACTCAAAGCAGTTTAAATTTTTGTAGACTAAATAAAATGAGTTGGGGATCCTTTCTTTAAGTTTGTCTAAATTTTTTATATTCATTACATCGTACTCAAGGATGTGTTGATTGAGATTTTCAATGCGATCAACAGGGCAGAGCTCAAAACGGGCATTGATTTGTTTAACTGATTAAATTTCTTTTCTAACAGCCTAGAAAGGCATAAATGGGGCCCCAGTATGATCTTGTTTAGAGCGTCCAGCTGGCATGACGCAGGCCAGTCTTGAACTTGGTGGCGCAAGCCTACTCAAAGCTTTGTGTGCTTTGTGACATTTGTTCCCTGTATTTGTCTTTTGCATTTCAGGTCTTAGAATGTAGGGATCCTGCTGTAAGTTAGTCTTTTCTTTAATTTGGCTTCCCCCATTTTAATGTGGACTCACTTCTGGTCTGCTAATTTAGATCCTCAATAAAACATCATTGACACAGTCACACTAATATAGACTTGGAGTAAATAGACTATGTTTACACAAATGCTTTTCCTATGAATAAGTTACTCCTTTTGTCTTTAGAAAATCTGGCACACATCTAAAGTTAGAATTCATTAAGGACATCTTTCTGTTCCTTTGTATTTATTTAGATACCAAATATCAATAGATGTCTGAATGAGGTAAAAGCTGAAGTTTATATTCATAAACGTCACTGTGTTGGATATGACTTGTAATTAATGAACAAAATCATATTTATGTCCCCAACTTTTGAAATTTAAATCTCAGATAATTATTTTTTTAGAACTCTTGCTAACAATGTAGGTCATGTGGTATCAGTGGAGCCAAATGTGATTATGTGAAAGCTAGAAACCACTTTGATTGGTCTCCCAGATGAGGCAATAGGAAGAAATTGTACTGATTCTGTTTGAAAAAAAATCACAATTGTCATCAAGAAGAATAGCAACTAAGTTTAGGGACAGTAAATTGTAATTTCTCTGCTTTTGACCCAATGATTCTCACATTTTTACTAGAAAGAGTTCACACATCTCTCAGATTAATGCAGATTGGCATCATATCTGTGCAACGTATGAGCCGATGGCCGATTCTAGTTATTTGAACAAAATGGTTAGCTTGCCAGTTTGAGTAGCTTCAGGCTCTGAGGTCTCTGTGGAACGGACAGTAGGAAACCCATGTCTGTCGTTTCCAGGAGAAAGTGTCGAGACTGGATAGAATTGTTGCAGAACACAGTCAGTTCTCCCTCGGCGTGAAAGAGCTGCAAGACTGGATGACAGACGTGGTTCACATGCTGGAGTCTTACTGCCACCCCACCTCCGACAAGAGCGTGCTGGACAGCAGGATGCTCAAGCTGGAGGTACGCATCTTTAGAGAATGTCTCTAATGGACAGGATTTGTTTTTCTCAAAATTTATTTTTTTATCCTCCCCCGTAGGTATGTGCTATTGATTTTTAGAGAGAGAGAGAGAAGCATCAATGTGAGAGAGAAATATCAATCAGTTGCCTCCCGAAACCGGGGATTGAAACCACAACCTAGGTATGTGCCCTGACCAAGAATCAAACCCACAACTGTTTGGTGTATGGGATGATGTTCCAACGAACTGAGCCATCCAGCCAGGACCTCAAAATGTCTTAAGTCTCCATCTGCCTGGTGTTGCTGTGTCGCACTCCCGCCACAGGACCTCTCAGAAAGCTCTTTTCACATAGGGCGGGCTAGCCTCAGCCTTCCTGAATCATTAGGAACAGGTTCACACATAAATGCTTCACAAAATAAAATAACCCACATGTGGCTATTTGCTCGATAGTCGGTTAAGAGGCTAGTTTCAAATCACATCACGGACACATCTATTCTGAGAAAATATTTCAATGAACCATTTTATAGGGCAGGACATTTTTCATCTTGTTCAATTTACTTGCCTGCCTACATCATTTAGTCAACTCTCCCATCCCAACTTATTAGTTCTATCTTCCATTTATGGAAAAAACTGATTCTTTATTCATTCTTCTCTCCTTCATATACTGGGTGCCTTCTGGGAGACTGTAACTCTGTCTTAATACCAAGGATTCAAAACTGGATAAAGTATCATCTTTGTCCTCAAGGCTTTCACTGTGGCTGACGCACAGAGAGCAGTAACAGCAGAGAGGGTTATGGTTATAGGCGCGGAGTGGAACCAGGCAGGAGGGATGGGCATGAGAGCCAGAGCAGGTTTCTCAAGAAGTCGGGAACGTAAACTGGTAGTTGAGAATGGTGCCACATGAGCAAAAGCCAGAGTAAACAAACAGCATGGTGAGTGGAAAGAGCCAGCAGTCCCTTCATGATGGCAATGAGCGGCTGAGGCTGACTGCAGAGGCTGGCATGTCCAGATTAGGGAGAGAGAAGAAGCTTGCCTTTTAGGTGATAACACCAGTTTTGTAACTTTGATTCAAACTTCCTTGTTAAATAAAAAGATGGCCGCCTTTGAAGAACTTGAAATACGTAAATTGATAATATATAGAATAAATTATAGCCCTGGCCAGTTTGGCTCAGTTGGATAGAGCATCGGCCCGTGGACTGAAGGGTTGAGGGTTTGATTCTAGCCAAGGGCATGAACCTCGGTTGCAGGCTCAATCCCTGGTCCCAGTTGGGGCACATACAGAGGCAACCAATCGATATGTCTCTTTCACACCAATGTCTCTGTCTCTCCTCCTCCCTCCCACTCTCTCTAGAGACCAATGGAAAAATATCCTAGGGTAAGGATTAACAAAAGATAAAGAAATAAATTAGTTACAGTTCTTTCTTTGTTGGGCTAGAGGCCTTCACATTTATAAAGTTCTCCATCCTGTTGCTTTTGAGAATTCATGAATTCCTCTGTAGTCTATTGTTCCCTTAGCAAAAACCAGTAAAATAAAATGTTGGTGGAAAGAAGGGATATTCAGAGAAGAGTTAAGAGCTGCAAAGTCAAGGCCCCCTGGAGACCAGCAGGTGACAGATGATTACTTATTGCCACTCACCAGCAGGTGACTCTCACATCCTTCACCTGATCAGCCTGAGAGGTCCAAGGCTCAACACAATTGCACATCATTCTACAATATTCAGGAGCTCTAAATATATATAAAATCTTTATTATTGAAAATATTACATATGTTCCCTTTTCCCCCTATTGACCCCTCCAGCTCGCCCCTGCCCCAGGCCTTTTCACCACCCTATTGTCTGTGTCCATGGGTTATGCATACATGCATATAAGGTCTTTGGTTGATTACCTACCACTCACACACCCTCCCCCTCCTTCCCTCTGAGATTCCACACTCTATTCCATGCTTCCGTGTCTCTGGAGCCACTCTGCTCATCAGTTACTTTTGTTACTTAGTTTTCACATATGAGTGAGATCATGTGATACTTGTCTTTCTCTGACTGACTTATTTCACTTAGCATGATACTCTCCAGATCCCTCCATGCTGTCTCAAAGAGTAAGAGATCCTTCTTTTTTACTGCTGCCTCTTTTTTACTGCTGCATAGTATTCCATGGTATAAATGTACCACAGCTTTTTTATCCACTCATCTACTGATGGGCACTTGGGCTATTTCCAGATCTTAGCTATTATAAATTGTGCTGCTATGAACATACGGGTGCATACATTCTTTCTGACTGGTGCTTCAGGTTTCTTAGGATATATTCCTAGAAGTGGGATCACTAGGTCAAATGGCAGTTCCATATTTAATTTTTTGAGAAAACTCCATACTGTTTTCCATAATGGCTGTTATGGAATCTGCATTCCCATCAGCAGTGTACTAGGATTCCCTTTGCTCCACATCCTCGCCAGCACTTGTCATTTGTTGATTTGTTGATGGCAGTCATTCTAACAGGTGTGAGGTGATACCTCATTGTTGTTTTAATTTGCATCTCTCTTATGACAGTGACTTTGAACATTTTTTCATATGTCTTTTGGCCACCTGTATGTCCACTTTGGATAAGTGTCTATTAAGGTCCTTTGCCCATTTTTTAATTGTATTGTTTGTCTTCCTTTTGTTAAGTTGTATGAGTTCCTTATATATTTTGAATATTAACGCTTTATCAGATGTATCATTGCCAAATATGTTCTCCCATACAGTGGGCTCCCTTTTCGTTTTGTTGATGGTTTCTTTTGCTGTGCAGAAGCTTTTTATTTTGATGTAGTCCCATTTGTTTATTTTCTCCTTAGTTTCCTTTGCCCTAGGAGATGTGTCTGTAAACATATTGCTATGAGAGATATCTCAGATTTTGCTGCCTACGGTTTCTTTTAGGAACTTTATGGTTTCACGATTTACATTTAAGTCTCTTATCCATTTTGAGTTTATTCTTGGGTATGGTATAAGTAGGTAGTCTAGTTCAATTTTTTGCATGTATCTGTCCAATTTCCCAAAACCATTTATTGAAGAGCCTGTCATGACTCCATTGCATACTCTTGCCTCCTTTGTCAAATATTAATTGAGTGTAATGGCTTGGGTCGATTTCTGGGGTCTCTGTTCTGTTCCATTGATCTATATGCCTGTTCTTATGCCAGTACCAGGCTGTTTTGATAACAGTGGCTTTGTAGTATAACTTGATATCTGGTATTGTGATTACTCCAACTTTGTTCTTCTTTCTCAAGATTGCTGTAGCTATTCAGAATCTTTTTTAGTTCCATATAAATTTTGGGTGTATTTGTTATAGATCTGTTAAATATGCTATTGGTATTTTAATATAGATTGCATTGAATCTGTAGATTGCTTTGGGTAGTATGGATATTTTAATGATGTTAATTCTACCAATTCATAAATACAGTATATTCTTCCACTTGTTTATATCTTTCTCTATCTCTTTTTTCAACATCCTATAGTTTTCGGAGTACAAATCTTTTACCTCCTTGGTTAAGTTTATTCCAAAGTATCCTAATTTTTTGTTGTTGTTGCAATGGTAAATGGGATTGTTTGTTTAGTTTTCTTACTGAGAATTCATTATTGGTGTACAAAAAAGCCACTGATTTTGGGGTGTTTATTTTGTATCCTGCTACATTGCCAAATTCATTTATTAAATCTAGTAGTTTTTTTTGGTGGAGTCTTTAAGGTTTTCTGTGTACAATATCATGTCATGTGAGAATAATAAGACTTTTACTTCTTCTTTCCAATTTGGACATCTTTTATTTCTTCTTCTTGTCTGATTGCTGTGGCTAGGACTTCCAGTACTATGTTGAATAAGAGTGGTGATAGCAGACATCTCTTAAAAGAATGAGAATAACAGTTAACCTCCAGGACTGTGGGGCAAGGTCAACTGTCTTCCCCCCAGGCAAAACTGCCTGGATAGCAAATGTCTGTGTGAGAAAGATGACCTCAGCAGCATATGGGAATGACTCAGTACAGGAAACCAGGGTGTCTGCCTTCTGAGCTCTAACCCCAGAGCCCCCAACTCTGCCTTCTGCTCACACAGCTCCAGTCCACTCTGTCCTCCCTCTGCTGGGGCACAAGGTGAATGGCTGCACACGGAATTTTGTGCATTGGCCCCCTTAAGAGGGTGCCTGCATTCCCAGCCATCTTTCCCTGACAGACAGCAACCATGCTGCTTTTCACAGCCAGATGTTTAGTGGTCATTTTTCTCAGTTCTGGTGCTCTATACTAGGGGGCCAAGCTTAGGGATTAGACCCCAGAGTTCTCAGTGGCAACCCCCCACAGCTGAGATATCTCTCCGGAACTTCAGCTGCTGTCTGTGGGAGCCCGTCCAGCCCTTTCCCACCTCTGTGCTTCCTACCAATCTCTATGTGGTCTCCACTTTCCATCCTTGGTTATCAGGATTCTCTCCAGCGAGTCTTCGGTTGATTATTCAGGATTTTTTTTATATATTTTAGTTGTAATTCTAGTTTGGTCCTGGGAGCGTGTCTGTGGAGCATCCACTTACTCCACCACCATGTTTAATCTCTATCTCTGAAATATTTAAGGCCAGAAATGTTAAAGATGCCAATAACAAATGACTTCCATGTTTGCTTTTACAGTCTCTATTATCGGTGAAACAGGAAAAGGAGATCCAGATGAAAATGATCGTGACGAGAGGGGAATCCGTCCTGCAGAGCACGGCTCCGGAAGGCATCCCCGCTCTTCAGCAGCAGCTGCAGAGTGTGAAGGATGTGTGGGCTTCCCTTTTGTCTGCAGCCATCCGTTGCAAAAGGTAAGAGAAACTGAAGCTCACTACTGCAAAGCCGTTGCTGAAAGATCAGTGTCATCACTTACTAGTAGTAGCACTGTGGGGCAGGCGCTCTCTCTCTCTCTCTCTCTCTCTCTCTCCCTCCCTCCC
>NW_005371441.1:2951162-2954529 GCF_000412655.1 Myotis brandtii | reverse complement strand
CCCTCTCTCCCTCCCTCCCTCTCTCCCTCCATCCCTCCCTCCCTTCCTTCCTCCATCCCTCCCTCCTTCCCTTTCCTTTTTCCTTATTAGAACAAAAGAAACTGGCAGGTACAATCTTGCATGTAGGACATTTGCAATACTATGCCTTGTGTACTATAACTGCATGTTTAGCTTATTGTTGTCACTGCTTAAGAAGGCAAAGGTAGATAAATGTTTCATCATGTAAAGATATATTCCTTAAAATCCAGTAGTTTCCTTGGGAGATCAGCCAGTAGGGGGTGGGAAAGAGATGAGGAAGGACAGGCAGCCAAAAAAGGGTGTGTGGGCAGCTGGAACTGAATCCTGCCCGCAGTGCTGGGAGCCAGAGAGAACATGGGTCTCAGAGTTGCCCCGCCCAGGAACAGGGCAGCTGGAGAGTTTGTAAATAAACTCCCAGGAGTCAGGAGGGCAGTTGCAGGCAGCAGGGACAACAATCCCCGGCCTCTCTTACTTATATAGCCCTGAAGCTGAGAGGCCACAGGGACCAGAGTGTGCCCTCTGGCCCAGAGGGCATGGAGCAGGCGATGAGGAGTCTGTGGTCAGTGTGCTGCAGTGGTGTGGTCCGGGGTACACCTGGGTTCACTACAAAGCACCCAAAGCAGAGCAGTAAAATGAGGCACAAATGATCAAGAGATTTAAAAATATAATCCCCATATTGAGAGAAGGAAGTACTTAATATATATGTAAGAGAAACAATTAGGTTTTAATAATTAGATTAATTTAGGAAATGTTCCCCTACTTTCCCATTATAATTCTCTGATTTTAAATCTCATGTTAGATAGTTGCCATGCTTGTTCTTACTCGGTTCTTCCTTCTTTTATAAATTCCTTTTCCCTCTCCCCTCAACGTCCTCCTCACATTGATGGAGTTAAGTATTGGTTCTCTCCCTGCCCGGAGTCTTGCTTGGCTCCATAAAATTCTCACTCAGGGAATTTCTCCCAGCTGTGCCCTAAAGGTGCTCCCGGCATCTCCTGGGACCAGAGTACTGACTCCAGGTTTGATATCCAGCCCCACTTTCTGCCTGGGCTCCTGAACTTAACTGTCCCTGGCCTCCTGAAACTATGTTTGCCAGGTACCCAGCTTTGATAAGCCAGCCCAAGCCTACCCCTTCCTGATCGCCCTGTGCACTTCCTGCGGGTGGGGTGGCCAGGGCAGACACCACCCCAGCTTCTCTGTACAGACCGTTGTCCTTCCACATCCCTTCCAGTCAACTGGAGGGAGCTCTCTCTAAGTGGACAAGTTACCAGGATGACGTCCGGCAGTTTTCTGGTTGGATGGACAGTGTGGAAGCCAGCTTGAACGAATTGGAAAGGCCGTGTGCAGAACTGCGGGAGAAGACAGCTGCTCTCGGGAAAGCCAAGGTGGGCATGGGATTTATCATTCCAGGTGTTCTCTGCGGGGCTTCCTCAGAATGCCTCTGTCATGCAAACATGTGATCGGGCTTTACACAGAAGGAAATTATTTGGGGCTTGTGCCATCATTTCACATGGCTTCTGAAGCTAGACTTTTGTTTGTGGGTGAAAAGTTTCTCTTCCAGGAAAATCTCGATGACCCGTGTTTTATGATACAGATTATTTAAACTTTGGCAACTTGTAATATCTTTAGCTGACTCATTATTAGGAAACAAAATGCTTTCTTCTTACCACTTTTGTAGTTCTATTTTTGTGTACTTTTCATAATGTTCATATTAGTACAGTACTACAGGTAAAAATTTTTAAATAGATAGGTACATAGATAAATATTGGGTATGTTCCTAAATCTTTTTTCTAGATAGTAGTATTCCAACAATCACACACGCACGCGCACACACACACACACACACACACACACACACACACTCAAATATAGAGATGGATAGATCCATCTATCTGTCTATCTATCTATCTATCTATCTATCTATCTATCTATCTACAAATAGATAATCTGACATCACTTGTCAACTATACAGTTAGATATCTTAATATTACCCAACTGGCATAGTTCAATGGTTGAGCATCGACCTTTGAACCTAAAGGTCACAGTTTGATTTCCAGTTAGGATACATGCCCAGGTTCCGAGCTCGATCTCCAGCAGAGGGCATGCAAGAGGCAGCCATTCAGTGATTCTCATCATTGATAATTCCATCTCTCTCTTCCTCATCCTTCCTCTCTAATATCAATAAAAATATATATTTTAAAGTATATTAATATCAGTATCACTGATATGATGGTATATGTGGTAACTCCTTTATTATGTTTTAAATATTCTCTAGTTATTAAATGAAGAAGTGCTGAGTCACAGCAGCTTGCTGGAAACCATTGAAGTCAAAGGAGCTGGCATGACGGAGCACTATGTCACCCAGTTAGAGCTCCAGGATCTGCAGGAACGATACAGAGCCATCCAGGAGAGAGCCAAGGTACGGGTAACCTGTTCCGTGTAGACTTACTCACTGGAGTAGGACTGTTTTGGAGCTGTGCTTACTTACAAACTCATTTACTTTTGAAAATGATGGATTTGTGGAAGCAGATAGAAGAAAATTATATAGCAGATAGCAAAATAAACTTTAATACTTTAAATAAACCACTGGAAAAACAAAAAAGAAACTATCAAAGTTACTGAAAGAAAATATTTCTCAAATAAGAATTCCTAGATATTTACCAATTTAAGAAAAATTTCGGCCTGGCCAGCATGGCTCAGTGATTGAGTGTTGACTTATGAACCAGGAGGTCCCAGTTCGATTCCCAGTCAGGGCACATGCCTGAGTTTCAGGCTTGATCCCTAGTAGGGAGCATGCAGGAGGCAGCCTATCAGTGATTTTTCTGTCATCACTGATGTTTCTATTTCTCTCCCTCTCCCTTACTCTCTGAAATCAATAAAAATATATTTTTTTAGAAAAGAAAAGTTTTGAACAGCATTATAATAAAGATTTATAAATGCCTTAGTGTGGCTGGTACTGAGAGTTTTCTAAAGCAGGGAATCTGCATCAATAATATTCTTCATTTAGGCCTCACACATAAAATAAAAGTAACTTTTCAAAGCACATCCTACTTTATTAGATAAAGTATATGGAAAAATCAATCCACAGTGAGTTCAAATTCTTACTTAAATAAGAATTTCAGTTTTCTTCATAAGCAAAAGTGTATTATTTTTTAATATTTTTATTGATTTCAGAGAGGAAGCGAGAGAGATCGAAACATCAATGATAAGATTCACTGATCGGCTGCCTCCTGCATGCCCCCCACTCAGGATTGAACCTGCCACCCGGGCATGTGCCCTTGACTGGAATCGAACTCAGGACCCTTCAGTCCACAGGCTGACGCTCTATCCACTGAGCCAAACCAGCTAGGGT
>NW_005371441.1:2930607-2950288 GCF_000412655.1 Myotis brandtii | reverse complement strand
ACTTATTTACCATTCAGCATTGATTGACTAATATAGTACAGACACTTGGCTGGCTACTGCAGGTAAAAATTATTAAAATATTATTGCTGCCTTCAAGGCACTATAGTCTAGTGAGAAATGCAGACTCATTGGTAGGTCATTATAAACAACATGATAAGGGCTGTAATGAAGTCAAGCAAGGAATCCCCGGGGAGCATCAGAGAGGCCTTTAATCTTACCCAGAGAGATAGGGAGGGGTTGGGAGGTGTCTCAAGAAGGGGCCGCTAAGCATGCACAGTGGGGAATGAGGAAAGGCCAACGAGACAACTCCATACCCTGTCCTCTTTGTGTTGGAACTTACTGGCCTGCTGTCAGCCCTCATCAGAACTGGTTCAGGATTGGGCAAGATGTACCTACAGCTCGTACAGGTAGAAAAGGCAGGGACTGAGATGGCTATTGCTGGCATTTAAAATTCCTGGCTATTTTGCCCGGCTGGCATGGCTCAGTGGTTGAGCGTCTACCTATGAACCAGGAGGTCACAGTTTGATTCCCGGTCAGGGCCAGGTATCCGGGTTGCAGGCTCCGTTTCTGGTGTGGGGCATGCAGGAGGTAGGCAATCAATGGTTCTCTCCCTGGCCATTGATGTTTCTCTCTCTCTCTCTCCCCCCCCCTCTCCCTTTCTCTGAATTCAATAAAAATATTTATTAAAAATTAATTAATTTAATTTAATTCCTGGCTATTTCAAGACTCAGGGAATCTCTCTCCCCCTCTCCCTTTCTCTGAATTCAATAAAAATATTTATTAAAAATTAATTAATTTAATTTAATTCCTGGCTATTTCAAGAGGTCTCAGGGAATGTCGTAGGAACACAAGGTTGGGATTAGGAAGTTTGGACTCTTATCCTTGGTGAGACCTGACGGAGTGACTTCGGCAAGAGGAAACGTATTTGACTCAGTTTTTTCCACAGAGTTGTTACGTGCGATAGGGGGAAAATACTTAAATGGTGTTTCATTCCTGAAATAATATATAGTAGAAGTCATAATTTCATTCATTTATTTAAGGATCTCATCCTTTCTGTTTTAAAGTAGTAGGATCGTGGGTCTGCCAGGTTTAGCTGGCGTAATTTATTTTAGGAGCGCTGACCGTGTTTTTGCTGAATAACCCCTCTCTGCACTTCTCTCCAGACACTTGGCAAAAGCAAATGCTGAGCTCTCTAGGCTTCTGTGTGGGAACTGGGCCAATAAGTTCCTCCTCACCAGCAGATGTTTCTCTTGTTCCGGTCGGAAGGAAATGCTTCCCTTTGGTCAATAGTAATGTGGCCCAAACCCAACTCCCACCGCTCGGTTCGCCAGGCATTGATTCTTACATTGTCTTATTTTGAGTCATCACAAATGTTCAAAAGGGGGTAAGGTGATAGTGGCAGAAAAAGGTGGTGGAGGGTTGTGATGTTCAGACTGTCCAGCAGACCGTCTTCAGGATCTAGATGGCCTACAACCCGTACAGTGGTGTGGGCTCGGCCAGCAGTGTGGACCAAATTCACAAACTTTTGTATAAGCCAAAGGCCGTTAGAACATACAGACTTTTAAACTATTGGACCATATTTTTCCCCTCAGAATGAAGACTTAAGATATGGGACATATAAGAATTTATATAACGCAGTGATGATTTGTATAATAGCAAAAACAGCTATAACATATGGAACGAGTGATATGTTGGGAAGATTAATAACTTAAGGCAAGGATGCATAAACGACAGCCCAGAGTCACTTGTCTGTATTTAAAATAAAGTTTTACTGGAACACAGCCACACCCATTCATTTATGTACCATCTGTTGCTACTTCAGAACTATGATGGCAGAGACTGTATGGCCCAATAAAGCCTGAAATATTTACTATCCAGCCCTTTACCGAGAAAGCTTGCCAACTCCTGAATTAAAGAGGGAGATTGAAAGTACAAAATTAACTTTTAAAATATTTTAAGAACTTTGGAATAAAATGTCTGTGTTTGTGGCTGTTTTAATATTTCACCATATTGTTTTCTTCCATCTATGTGTTCACATTATGACATTCTTGAAGTGAGATCTTAGCTAAGGAAAAATTTATCCATTTGTTTCTACCAAATGAGAGTGCTATTTTTTTAGGTAAAAATAGTCAGATATCAGCAATTTTAAATGGTTTGAACTGATATGAAATACTAGAGGCCCAGTGCATGAAATTTATGTACTGGGGTGGGGATTGGGGGTGTCCCTCAGCCCAGCCTGCACCCTCTCCAATCTGGGACCCCTCGGGGGATGTCCAACTGCTGGTTTAGGCCCAATCCCACAGGATATCAGAAATTTCAAATGGTTTGAACTGATATGAAATATTTTTGTAGTACTGTATTTTAACTAAATATGTGGATACTTTTAACACATGTGGTGAGTTTTGACGTGGCTCCTTTCAGCTTTAGTTGATCAGATCAAGTATCTGTGCTGATTCTTGAAACATAAGAAATACAAGTATATAATATTGTCTTGCCAATATCTTTTAAAATATTAGATTTTCTTTTATAAATTAGTTTATGCTCTTCAAGAGTTGGTTCATACTGAACTGGTAGGGTGATTAACACTTTGGGGCTTATGCTTTGGTGGAGGAAAATGTATTTGCATCTGGAGCATTCCATTGGCAGGTGTGACCATTCTAACCTCCCAGATTTGTACGCCCTATTACCCTCTGGGCCAACTTTTCTTGGCCAACACACTCAGCTTTGGCAAAGTGTCTCTTCTTGGGAAAAAGAAGGCCCATTGTTCCTGTCTCAACCAGAACTAATTTCATTCAATATCAAAGCAAGAAGCCTACAGCTCTTTAAACAGATTATGAGCCATAAAAGGCCCAGGTTCTTCTTTAAACAATAGCCCTTTAATCACAAGTGTTTTTGCTTAAAAACTGAAAAGTCAAATTGCAGAAACTCTTTCTAAGATGATTGAGATAAATATTTCTAGTGTGTGTGTGTGTGTGTGTTTTGATTATTTTAATAGGAAATATTTGCAAATCTTTCTCCAGACTTGGGGAATAATATTTAGCGTTGGGTACATGCTGTTTTATATAAGACAGAATAAAATCGCTCTTTTCTCACGTGAAGTTCCAGGTGGCACGGGTGGCTCGGGTGAGCCGCGATAGGCTGTGCAGGTGTGCCATGTGAATGCCTCTCCCCTGCAGGAGCTGCAGGTGCACTGCGCCGAGGGACAGGCGCTGCTGAACTCGGTGCTGCACACCCGAGAGGAAGTGATCCCCTCGGGCCTCCCGCAGACGGAGGACCGGGCGTTGGAGTCTCTCCGGCAGGAGTGGCAGGCTCACCAGCAGAGACTGTCCGAGACCCGGACGCAGTTCAATAATGTCGTCAACAAGCTGAGGCTGATGGAACAGAAGTTCCAGCAGGTGGACGGGTGGCTGAGAACCCTGGAGCAGAAAGTGAGTCTCAGGGCTGGTCGTCAGTCCAACCGGGCAGCCAAGGAGGCGCAGTTACATCAGATGAAGGTAAGTGAGCTCAGGTTCCTGATCTGGCTCGAAGTAGCAGTTGCTTTGCAGAGCGGGTTTCATTAAGATATGTGGTCACTTCTTTTCTGTCCAAGGTTTAGATTTTGCAAAATCTTCTGCTTGAAAAGAAAGTTAACGTAAATTACAATGGGGCATTCTAACACCAATTATGCATAGAGTCCCAAATGAGTCTTTAATGAAATATAACTTAATGAAATATTTTATATCTTATATCCTTATGCCCTATTACCTTGCTTTGTAAAGATATATAAATGCTAGTATTACAATCCATTTAAGTTTATGGTTCTGATATGAAATCATTCCAATATAGTGCATTAAAATAATACTTGGTATTTAGTTTATTCTGATTTTTATGCAAATCTGGTGCACATGATGATCAAAATAATGCTTAGGCCTTCAGGATGTTTTTCATTATTCACCTATTTTAAAATGTGTCCAAGTACAACAGAAGATATAAAAATGTATGCCACTCTGCTTTAACAATTTTGAGCGGAAGTGTAATATGTACAGAGAAGTACTTAAACTCAGAGTATAGCTTTTATCATGTTATTATATTTTTCATGAAAGTTATATATAACACATTTTTAAAATTACATCTCAGAATAAATCTATTCTAAACATAGTGGAATCATTCCCGATTAATACAGTTGTATCTATGTACAATTTTATATATTTCTTGAACTGAAGTGTAATACATACAGAAAAGTGCCTAAATCAAGAGTGTGTAGTTTTTATCACATTGTTGTAGTACACTTTTCTTATGAAGGTTAAGTACATATTTTCAAAATTATATCTCAGAATAAATATATTCTAAATGTACACTGGAATCATTTCCTATTAAGAAGGTACCTATATTTGTCTTCCTCAACAATGCTTACGATTAAACCTTTCCCTGCAATATTGACGTCATTTCAGAAGTGGCACGAAGAGATCACCACCTACAGAGACGAAGTGGAGGACGTGGGAGCCAGAGCCCAGGAGATCCTGGACGAGCGCCGCGTGAGCAGCCGGCTGGGCTGCCAGGCCACCCAGCTGACGTCCAGATACCAGGCCCTTCTTCTCCAAGTGCTGGTGAGAGAGCGGGCTGCCCGCTGCTGGTTGTCGGCCAGCACACTCCGCAGGCCAAAGCGTTCCTCCTTCCACTCCCTACCTTCCGGGGAAGATGCATGCGTATCACAAAGGGCACTGGTGTGGGTCTTGAACTCACAGTTCCATTTTGTTTCTTCTCTTCAAAGGAACAAATAAAATTCCTGGAGGAAGAGATCCAGAGTTTGGAGGAAGCTGAGTCATCTCTAAGCTCCTATTCTCATTGGTACAGCTCTACTCATAAAAACTTCAAGAATGTGGCTGCCAAAATTGATAAAGTAGATAAGGCAATGATGGGGAAAAAGATGAAGACGCTGGAGGTAGGCATGGCAACGTCAGAATTGTCTCCCAACCTGTCTTCTTTCACTGAGCTGCTCCTTTCTCTCGTGTAGCTATTGAGACACATGCTCATCTCCGCTCGGTGTGATGGGTGGTCCTTGGCTCATCATTTCACTTAAGTACTAAGTTCTTATCTCTTTAAGGCCCAAAGCAGACTTTCATTTATTGGTGATGTGATCTCACCTGAATGACTTGGACATGGCTGCTCACGAAATTCTTAACTAAATTCCAGTCTAACACTTTAAAAATTTAATACCAGAAATTTATCTCAAATTGATGGCACCGTGCGTTAACAGCTTTAACTCAGATATTTAGGAATATTACTGAGGATAAGATAAACACCCAGTCCTGTCTCAAAACACTGATTTGGAAATGATCTATTGATTAAGACATTTTAAAACCTATATTGATGTAAATAAAAGAGGATTCCTGATTCCTGGCGGGTCAAAACTGGTTAGAAACTCCAAACACTTTTTTAAGGGGCAATAGTGGACTCGAGAATGGGGTTTGTACACCTTTTCTTTAAAAGGAACGAAAGAAGGTTAAATTGTCCATGTTACAATGAAATTCAAGTCTCTTTTCCTTGTACTGACCCAGTATTTGCTTCCTACACTCTCTTCCTCAGGGCTTGCTAAAAGACATGGAGAAAGGCCACAGTTTGCTGAAGTCGGCCCGGGAGAAAGGAGAGAGGGCTCTGGCATACCTGGAGGACGGCGAGGCAGACGCTTTAAGAAGCAAGATCCATGGTCACGTGGAGCAATTGAACGAGCTGACCAGCACTGTTCGGAAGGAGCACATGACCCTGGAGAAAGGCCTTCATTTAGCAAAGGAATTCTCGGATAAATATAAAGCACTTACTCAGTGGATCGCCGAATACCAAGAGATCCTGCACGTTCCTGAGGAACCCAAAATGGAATTATATGAGAAAAAGGCTCAGTTATCTAAGTACAAGGTAGTGTGTTGTTACTCACTGACAGTTGCAGAAGTTGCATATGTGGACTGAGTGGGAGAGGATTCCTCTGTGTTCCTTAGTGGATGGTGGAAAATGTCCGTAACATGTTTGTTCTACTGGGGGAGAATGATGTAGATTTTTGTAGCCAGATACAGTACATAAAAGTTCTATTTCCATCCGAGAACCATATTTGCCTGATATTCAAAGGTTGTATCAATAAGTGGAGAGCTATTCTCACAGTGTGATCCAGGTAGAGGGATCCTCCAGATTAATCTTCCTGGTGTCAAGATCTCACACCTGTAGATTTCATCTGTTTCATGTAGAGTCTTCCCTTCATATTTGGGTAGCCAAGGCCAATAAGCTAGTCTCTGGTTAATTTAAAACGAGATACCATATTTGTAAGAAAACAAGTTCTACTTCATTCACTCTAGCTAGACATCTTAGAAATTAATCTTTCAAAGAACAAATGGAAAATAAAAAGAACAAGTGGTGGTGTGAATATAGCTAGCAAAATAGGATATAGAGATAGTTCACCTATTTTAATTTTTGAAACAATTATGGAAGTCTATATGTGGAATAATTTGTATTCTAAATTTGACCTGAATATTTAAAGCAGTGGTTCTCAACCTTGGCTGCACATTAGAATCACCTGGGAATATTTTTAAAATCCTGATTTCTGGGCCTCATCCTTGGAAATTCTGTTTCTTTGTTATGGGGTGGGGCCACAACATTCGTAACAAAGAAACAGAATTTCTGGAGGATGGGGCCCAGAAATCAGTATTTTAAAAAGATTCCCAGGTGATTCTAATGTGCAGCCAAGGTTGAGAACCACTGATTTAAAGGATAGTCTTTAAGAATTGTCAGATGACTCACCTCAAAGTTTTCCCTGCCACGCTTTGTTCTCCTCCGGCCAATATGTCTATTCTCATCCTTGGCGTTTCTACCAAGTCTGACAGCGTGTCATTGAACCACTGAGTTCTCAGTATGTTTAAATAGTGCTGTGAGCCAGGACAGCATTCTGGCAGCTAGAATTTATCTCCCTAACTTTATTTACATGCACCTCAAGCTGCAGTTAATGTCAGGAACTCAAAATAAAAAGATAGTGCCTGGTTCTGTGTTGAGTTTTATTCTCTGCTGAAAGGAATGGGATGGAAGCTGGAAATAAAAATAATGTTAAATCTCATCAAATGCAATTCTTTCCCATGCTTCCCTCTCCACACTATTTGATGTTATTCTTTGTTTAAAAACTATTTTAGGCCTCAGCCAGGTAGCTCAGTTGGTTAGAGAATCCATTGAAGCTTACAGATTCGATCCCAGGTCAGGGCACTTATAAGAAGCAATCAATGAATGCAGAAATAAGTGGAGCAACAAATTGATGTCTCTCTCTCTCTCTCTCTCTCTCTCTCTCTCTCTCTCTCTCTCTCTCTCATCAGTATATAAAAATTAAAAGCTATATTAGCCATAAAGAAACCTAATTCCTTTCATGTTTTACATTCATAGACTTATAAAATAGGTCTTGATTGGAGATCATCTCACACGTGGCATACGGGTATGTTCACCTTGATCACACAGATGAGCTGGTTCTCTCTTTTTTCTTTGTAATTCAAGTCACTTCAACAGACGGTGCTGTCCCATGAATCATCGGTGAAATCAGTGAGAGAGAAAGGTGATGCTCTTCTGGACCTGGTGCAGGACCGTGCTTTGAAGGATAAGATCGCTAAGCTTCAAAGTGACTATCAGGCCCTCTGCAGCGCGGGAAAGGTAAGGCGGTAGCAGAAATCCAATACAAATATGTTTACTTGCCAGAAGGGGGGTCCTGACTCCTTTTTCTCTGTCAGAAAAATTTAAGGGCTGGGATGGGTCAGGATCTTTTCTTTTATTGGATGGCATAATGACTTTTTCTGTTTTATCTGATCCTAGTGGTGAGACTAGAGCTAGCTATATGAGCCTTCTACCCTATGAGTTGCACTGGGTTTTTCAAACATTAAAACAGTTTTGAGTGTTTTGTTTTGTTTTGTGGTGCAGGACCGTGCTTTGAAGGATAAGATCGCTAAGCTTCAAAGTGACTATCAGGCCCTCTGCAGCGCGGGAAAGGTAAGGCGGTAGCAGAAATCCAATACAAATATGTTTACTTGCCAGAAGGGGGGTCCTGACTCCTTTTTCTCTGTCAGAAAAATTTAAGGGCTGGGATGGGTCAGGATCTTTTCTTTTATTGGATGGCATAATGACTTTTTCTGTTTTATCTGATCCTAGTGGTGAGACTAGAGCTAGCTATATGAGCCTTCTACCCTATGAGTTGCACTGGGTTTTTCAAACATTAAAACAGTTTTGAGTGTTTTGTTTTGTTTTGTTTTTGGCTTGAAAGTCACCTCTAATGGGCACTTGGCTTCACAGGAACATGTTCATAGTCTTGAGGTGAAGGTCAAAGACCATGAAGACTACAACAGTGAGCTCCAGGAGGTGGAAAAGTGGCTGCTGCAGATGTCCGGCAGGCTGGTGGCCCCTGACCTCATGGACACAAGCAGCCTAGAGACAATCACCCAGCAACTGGCCCACCACAAGGTACGTCTAGTCTCTAAAGAGCTGAAGAATACAGGACAGCTTCTACAGCCTTGCGCATAGACTTATAAAATAGGTCTTGATTGGAGATCATCTCACACGTGGCATACGGGTATGTTCACCTTGATCACACAGATGAGCTGGTTCTCTCTTTTTTCTTTGTAATTCAAGTCACTTCAACAGACGGTGCTGTCCCATGAATCATCGGTGAAATCAGTGAGAGAGAAAGGTGATGCTCTTCTGGACCTGGTGCAGGACCGTGCTTTGAAGGATAAGATCGCTAAGCTTCAAAGTGACTATCAGGCCCTCTGCAGCGCGGGAAAGGTAAGGCGGTAGCAGAAATCCAATACAAATGTGTTTACTTGCCAGAAGGGGGGTCCTGACTCCTTCTTCTCTGTCAGAAAAATTTAAGGGCTTGGATGGGTCAGGATCTTTTCTTTTATTCGATGGCATAATGACTTTTTCTGTTTTATCTGATCCTAGTGGTGAGACTAGAGCTAGCTATATGAGCCTTCTACCCTATGAGTTGCACTGGGTTTTTCAAACATTAAAACAGTTTTGAGTGTTTTGTTTTGTTTTGTTTTTGGCTTGAAAGTCACCTCTAATGGGCACTTGGCTTCACAGGAACATGTTCATAGTCTTGAGGTGAAGGTCAAAGACCATGAAGACTACAACAGTGAGCTCCAGGAGGTGGAAAAGTGGCTGCTGCAGATGTCCGGCAGGCTGGTGGCCCCTGACCTCATGGACACAAGCAGCCTAGAGACAATCACCCAGCAACTGGCCCACCACAAGGTACGTCTAGTCTCTAAAGAGCTGAAGAATACAGGACAGCTTCTACAGCCTTGCGTGTGTGTGTGTGTGTGTGTGTGTGTGTGCATTTCAAGATTATATGATTGTAGTTAAATAATCAGGTCTGAGTTCCAAGAACCTCTGATAATTGAGAACAGTTGAATTCAATATTTAATTGACTCAGTAGTAGCTGAATCCTGGCATTCAACTCTGAACACACTAGCATTTTTTCCCAGCTAATAGTTTCCTATTGCAGAATTTCATCTATATGGAATAATTTTTCAGAAAGATGGTCTTTAATTTAGAAAAATACAGCCAACGATAGGATATAGAAAGAGAGTAACCAGAAAGTCTGACCTTCAGCCAGACTCTCTCCTCAGCTGGGAGAACTTAGCCTCTCTGAGCCTCCTCCTCTTCTTCCCCTTTTTACTGAATTTATTGGGGTGACACTGGTTAACAAGTTGTACAGGTACCAGGTACACACTTCTGAGTCTCCTCCTTCTCCTCTGTAAAGGGCCATAGTGATACCAGCCCCATCACATAGCTGTTGAGGGCATCACAGGAGATAATGTCTGTGAAAACTTTTGTAAACCACAAATGGTACTGATAGGAGGCATTCTTATTTTCATTCATATGCATTTTTAGTAATTCCACCTGCCCGATGACAGATGTCATATGGTCACAATTTAATGGAGCAACTTGCTGGCCTTAATAAGAAACTGAATTTTAGTTATGATGTGTCAAAGAAAGCCATTAATGCCTGTGGGCTTCAGGATTCCTGTCTATAGGAGAACATTTTATTTAGTAAATATGGATAGAAAACTAATTATATGATATATTCTATTAGGCACTGAGAACATACCCTGAATAACCTCATGATGTAGTGACTCTCTTCTAACTCGAAGACACAATGGCTCGTTAAAATATAGTGTAGAGTAGACAATAACCATTAACGCAGCACCATTGGATAAAGTGATGGACCCCAGGCTGCTAAGGGACCACTAGGTTTCCCTTAGAGATATTGATGTGTCAACCCAGGGCACCTGGTGCTGGAATGTGTCACTTGTTATTGGTACCATATAGCAGTGAGGAAATTAAACCCTGATTGGAAAAGCTGGTTCCTCTTCTCTAAGTGATCCGAGAACATTTTATTTAGTAAATATGGATAGAAAACTAATCATATGATATACTCTATTAGGCACTGAGAACATACCCCAAATAACCTCATGATGTAGTGACTCTATTCTAACTCAAAGGTGAGAAAGCTCACTAGAGAACACATGGGGATAGAGGTGGATGAGCCGAGGTCAGGCAGAGTGGGTCCCAAGCCTGGGGCTCTGCCATTCACTAGTTGTGTGACCTTGAGAGTGTTATATAATCTCCCTGTGTGTCAGTCTCCTCATCTGAAAAGCAATGACAATAATACACACTTCTCAGGACTTCGACATAGTTCCTGGACTGTAGCAAATACTTAATAAGTGGTAAGTGGTAAATGTTATTTTCATTAATATAAATATTATGTGATGTAAACTAGATATTATATAAATTAAGCATTAGCTGTTAGGTTATTATATAAATCAGATGTTATATTATTAGAGAAATTGGATATTAGTAAATTAAATAGTAATTAGATTATTATAGGTAGAAATTATACCAGAATTATAATTGACAGAGCTGAAAAATTTATAAACATCCTTTATCTGTTAATAATACTAGGGAGTAGATATCTCTCTAGCTGAGATCAGCCATGAACTAGCTGAAAGGTTACTTCATCATCACTTAATCTATTATTTTCACCAACTCTTCCTTTTGGAGGATTCCTGAAACATACTTTTTTTTTTTCATTTGCTATATGGTAACCAAGGTAAATTGCAAACTCTTTCAAAAATATCATTAAAGAGTGAAATTTTCCTCTTAGGCCTTCTGTTTAGTAAATAGGTTATTTAAAGACTAACAGTGGAATTGCGAGAACTCTGTTCCTATTTTGTAGGCAATGATGGAAGAAATTGCTGGCTTTGAGGACCGTCTGAACAACCTGAAAACTAAAGGCGACACTTTGATCAGCCAGTGTGCAGAGCACCTCCAAGCGAAACTTATACAACATGTGCAGGCGCATCTGCAGGGCACGAGGGACAGCTACTCCGCCATCTGCAGTACCGCCCAGCGGGTGAGCACCACGGCTTGTCCTGGAGTGACCGTGAAGCAAGGAGAAAGCCTGTGCAATCCAGAGGGTTGTAAAATAGTTTAGATGCTTCAGTCTTCAGGATATTTCTGGTGTATGTCCAGACAGGAGCATAGATTTCAGGCTCTGTGGACACGGAACTTTTCGCTTTCACACATTTGCTTTCTCCCAATCCTTTTATTCCGTGAATTAATGTCAAATTTATTTAAAACCAGAATTATAATTGATAGAGATGAAAATTTTATAAACATCCTTTATCTGTTAATAATACTAGGGAGTAGATATCTCTCTAGCTGAGATCAGCCATGAACTAGCTGAAAGGTTACTTCATCATCACTTAATCTATTATTTTCACCAACTCTTCCTATTGGATTCCTGAAACACACTTTTTTTTTTTCATTTTCTATATGGTAACCAAGGTTAATTGCAAACTCTTTCAAAAATATCATTAAACAGTGAAATTTTCCTCTTAGGCCTTCTGCTTAATAAATAGGTTATTTAAAGACTAACAGTGGAATTGCGAGAACTCTGTTCCTATTTTGTAGGCAATGATGGAAGAAATTGCTGGCTTTGAGGACCGTCTGAACAACCTGAAAACTAAAGGCGACACTTTGATCAGCCAGTGTGCAGAGCACCTCCAAGCGAAACTTATACAACATGTGCAGGCGCATCTGCAGGGCACGAGGGACAGCTACTCCGCCATCTGCAGTACCGCCCAGCGGGTGAGCACCACGGCTTGTCCTGGAGTGACCGTGAAGCAAGGAGAAAGCCTGTGCAATCCAGAGGGTTGTAAATAGTTTAGATGCTTCAGTCTTTGGGATATTTCTGGTGCATGTCCCAACAGGAGCACAGATTTCAGTCTCTGTGGACACAGAACTTTTTGCTTTCAGACATTTGCTTTCTCCCAATCTTTTTATTCCATGAATTAATGTCAAATTTATTTAACTTTTGTTTTGTTTGTTTTTTATTTGACAATCACCAATATTTTTTCTAATTTGCCAGTCTATAACACTAAAATAATTTCCAGAATAATTATTTTTTAACTCTATGCAGCCTAGATTCTACTCTAATATTTTTATGCATTCATAAAATGATAAAAAGAACAAGTACCAATTTTGAGTTCTATTTTAACGGGTGTAATGAGTTGTGCTAAAACGGAATCTCTAAGGTTATAGAAATAAGGCTAAGATGAATAAGAATTGCCCTTTTAACAAAGATTAAGTACACCAGCTTAGGGAACTTTTCAGCCATTATTTATTCAAACAGGTTCCTGATCCCTTTCATTCTTTTCCTGCTGATACCCCTACAATGAAGATGTTGTTACACTTGATGCTGTCCCAGAGATCTCTTAGACTTTCCTCATTTTTTTAATTCTTTTTTCTTTTTGTTGCTCTGCTTGAAGAAAGAGGGAGAGAGAAAGATAGGAACATTGATGAGAAAGAAACATCGATCAGGTGCCTCCTGCATGCCCCCTACTGGAGATTGAACCCAGACCAGGAATCGACCCTTCTAATTTGCCAGTCTATAACACTAAAATAATTTCCAGAATAATTATTTTTTAACTCTATGCAGCCTAGATTCTACTCTAATATTTTTATGCATTCATAAAATGATAAAAAGAAGAAGTACCAATTTTGAGTTAAATTTTAATGGGTGTAATGAGTTATGCTAAAATGGAATCCCTAAGGTTATAGAAATAAGGCTAAGATGAATAAGAATTGCCCTTTTAACAAAGATTAAGTACACCAGCTTAGGGAACTTTTCAGCCATTATTTATTCAAACAGGTTCCTGATCCCTTTCATTCTTTTCCTGCTGATACCCCTACAATGAAGATGTTGTTACACTTGATGCTGTCCCAGAGATCTCTTAGACTTTCCTCATTTTTTTAATCCTTTTTTCTTTTGGTTGCTCTGCTTGAAGAAAGAGGGAGAGAGAGAGATAGAAACATTGATGAGAAAGAAACATCGATCAGGTGCCTCCTGCATGCCCCCTACTGGAGATTGAACCCAGACCAGGAATCGAACCTGCAACATCCTGGTGCATGGGATGACCCTCAACCAACTGAGCTCCAGCAGCCGGGCTGTAATCTTGTTCTCTAAATCACTGATTGGATCCTCTGCCCCATCTAACCTTGTCTCACTCCTTTTTCCTCCTTTGTCATCATCTACAATTATTTATTGGATTACTTTCTTCTTCTTTTTAGTTAACTTTTGGAAGGTGAATTCATAAGTCTAGGGCAGTGATGGCAAACCTTTTGAGCTCGGCGTGTCAGCATTTTGAAAAACCCTAACTTAACTCTGGTGCTGTGTCACATATAGAAATTTTTTGATATTTGCAACCATAGTAAAACAAAGACTTATATTTTTGATATTTATTATATATATTTAAATGCCATTTAACAAAGAAAAATCAACCAAAAAAATGAGTTCGCGTGTCACCTCTGACACGCGTGTCATAGGTTCGCCATCACTGGTCTAGGGAATCAACAGATTTCACCCAGCATTTCGGTTAGAGAAATGTTGTTTATCTTTTCATGACATGGCCTTTTATTTTTACTTTTAGTTTCTAGCTTAAACATAAACTGCAATTTGTATACCATAATGGAGAAGCTAAAAAACCTCTAATTTCTGTTTGACAATCTACTTCAGTGATTTTATGTATTCTAACACACCTTACAGTTGTATGAACCTTGCCCATGTTCTTTCCCTGATCAGGATTTATGTTGTAACGTGTGGTTTGGAAAGTAATAAACTGGGGATGGCAATTGTGCTCTGCCACCTTTGGAACATATGAAAACTCCGTTGATATGTGTATGGTACTGGGGAGTCCTGGCGGGGGGGGCGGGTAAATCCATTTCCGTGGACTGGTGGACGTGTTTCCTTTGATCCCAGGGATGTGGGTAGGGGTATGAGACGGCTCTCACAGCTGCGCACGGCTGTTCTGTTGCAGGTGTACCAGAGTTTGGAACATGAACTGCAGAGGCATGTCAGTCGCCAAGACACGCTGCAGCAATGCCAGGCCTGGCTTTCTGCCATCCAACCTGATTTAAAGCCAAGCCCGCACCCACCTCTGAGCAGGGCAGAAGCCGTGAAGCAGGTACTGACTCCTGAAGTTTATGTTATGTGATGTGATTCATTCAGACATTCAATAGAAACATGTTAAGTACTCATTGTGTGCCAAACTGTGCTGGCTGCTGGGGACACCCAAGTACAGGCATACCTCGTCTTATTGGACTGCGCTTACTGGGCCTCGGAGATAATGCGCTTTTACAAATTGGAGGTACAGCCCTCCTCCAGCAAGAAGATTATGACTCACTGAAGGCTCAGATGATAGTTAGCTTTTTCTTTTTTAATCTCTGAAAAATGGATATTTTTTCCATTGCTTTTCATCCTTCTGATCCCTGCCTGCCCCTCTCATAGGAATCTAAGCTCCGTGGGAACAAAGGTTTTGTTTCATGCACTGCTTTATGCCCATGATCTAAAACAGAGCCTACATATCTGACTATCTTCAAAAAGACACATTTCTCCATGTCCGTGTGTATAGATTAATGATCCCTGGGAAATGCCTTTCTCGAACTTTCCGCAGAAAAAAAAGAGCCCAGCCATCTAATTTGTCCCAAACTCTAATGAAGCCTACAGGTGCACAATGACCTTTTTTCCCCCTTTATGTCTCCAGACTATGTGAAAACATGCTAAGAAGCAGGCTAGAGTAAAGATTCTTTCTCTGAAACAGAGAACAGTTAGAATGTGAGCTGAGAAGCAGGAAAAAATATAGGAGTTTCTTGGGTGTTTCCTTTTACCCGACCGTACCGGCTTTAACACAATGAGAAGCAAGTGACGGGCAAAGGATCCCTGCCAGTGTGTTTTGAATTCTTTCTGAGAATTACTAATACATGCTATTTACAACAAAGGTTGTATATACTGAACATAGCAAAATTATTTTTGAAATGTCAACAAGGTAATACAAATGGCACAAAGATGTGCTGTGTAAGGATGGCATGCATGTCTTCCATTCTGACAAGTGTGTTTGTTTAAGGTCAAGCACTTCAGAGCTTTGCAGAAGCAGGCCAGGACCTACTTGGACCTCCTCTGCTCCATGTGCGACTTGTCGAACTCTTCAGTGAAAACCACGGCAAAAGACATTCAACAAACAGAGCAAATGGTAAGGCGTGTAAGCCATTGGATTTGTCTGTTCTGTTACATTCTCTTGTTTGAACATTGGGTGAGAAGTTTAAAGAAAATATTTCTTTGAGTCATTCTTGCTATAAATCCCCTATGGTGATTATAATGATTAAATATTTGAATTTCAACTAAGTCACAGAAAAATAAGCACATTCCGTTCCCAATGCCACTGAGTTGGAACTGAAACATCTAGGCCCATTGATCTTCTAATTATTAGTACTTGATTCCACTTCTTTTTTTTCCCTTGATTACCATTCTCTTCCTATTTTTCCACTCATTTTTTTGTTTTGTTTTCTCCTTTCCATCTTTTTCTTTGGGTAACACTTACTATGGAGGGTGTGTGTTCCTGATCCTTGCTTTATGTTAGGGCTGGCAAAGGCCTTCTAAGCCATTGGCAGTGGCTGAGTGTGGTGTTGGGAAGGATTCTGGAGCTGCCTCTGGGCTCAGTGGAAAATGCTGTGATGAATTAGCAGTACTGTCCACAACAGACAGATGGCAGCACAGGGTCATGTGCCTTAACCTCTTTAATACTTTTGGGTTTAAAAGAAAAATAGGACTTGGTTTAGGTTTTTAATATATAAATATTTATAGGACAGTAAAATCACCCAAAGCAAGAAATGTCTCAAAATAATGAAGGTTACTCTCTTTTATATTATATTTTCAAACCAAGTCTGTCTTTAATCCTGATGAAAATGCAGTAATTTATATGTTTTCACAGAAATGATTTATTGAAATAAATTATATGGTTTCAAAAGGCAGTGAAGCAGATCTAAAAATATATTTAAAACATTAATAACTCAGTGTTTTATAAGAATTAACAACAAATGTATAATAGAGAATAATTTGTCTTTTCTCGTTAACCCCAAGATTGAATGTGCGAGTTATTCAGGTGTTGAAAACGCCAAATATGAAAAACCATTAGGGCAACTTAATAGATTGTTAAAACTTCTTAAAGTCTCATGATACTGCTTGAAAGTATATGGCATGTCTTATACATGAAAAGTCCTTAGAAAAACCTAAGTATAAAAAGAAACATCTGCTTTTCTTGAAGCAAAGAAAGAATTCGTTGTGGATGTATAGCAGAGTGTGTGCACGCATGCATGTGTACTGGCCTGTGTACATGGACAGGCTGAGGAATTGCACCTCTGATTCACTGGACATAAACGTCTCCATCTGTGAGCGCTGACTTTTGCCTCTGTGTTCCCTCCAGATTGAACAAAGGCTTGCCCAGGCTCAGACCTTAACTCAGGGCTGGGAGGAGATCAAGCACATGAAGGCTGAGCTTTGGATTTACCTCCAGGATGCCGACCAGCAATTGCAGAATATGAGGCGGAGACACGCGGAACTGGAGCTCAATATTGCACAGAACATGGTTTCCCAAGTGAAGGTAGGAAAGAGTGAGTCTCCCAGGGGGAGACAGAGAAGGCCAAGATGGGTGTGTCCCTCAATCCTTAAACATTAGCATAGCTATTGAAGGAATACAAAGACTCAGAAAGACCTTCATTTGGTGCCAGGAAAAGACAGATCAGAGAGCAAACATTTGTAAAACACAGCAAAAAAAATATAGTCAGTAATATTATAATAATTAAGTATGGTGTCAGATGTGCACTACACTTAAGGGTGATCACTTTGGAAGTTATGTAAATGTCTAACCACCATATTATACACCTGAAACTCATATAACATTGAATGTCAACTGTAATTGAAAAATAAAAATAGTAATTTTAAAAATGAAAGTAAACATTCAAATAGTTTATTGGAGCTCCAATTGGCCACTTGAATCAAAGGACCCTCCCTCTGCACTTTGTTCCTGAACAAGGCTCTGTGGTTTAGCTGATACAACCAGAAGCCTCTGCCTCTGAACACACACAAGCCCTCATCACTTATCATCTTTCATCACAATGTTGCTGAAGCTGCAGGACTGTCAATGTGCCCATTAATTAAATACATGTTAAATATATAAAATACATAATATACATGTTATATTATATCTATATATATAAAAGCCCAGCAACCGGACTGGCAGAACAACCAGAATGACAGGAACAACCGGTGGCTATGACATGCACTGCTGGCAGCCAACCAGCCTATCTGGGCCCTGATCAGCCCCCTGCTCCAGCAGGCCTGGCCCCCAATTGGCTCCCAACACCCAGATCGAGGGCAGGGGCAGCCGGCTGGACTCCGCCTGTGCACAAATTCGTGCACCAGGCCTCTAGTATATTTTATATGAATCCTATATAACAAAAGGCTAATATACAAATCAACTGAATGGTGGAATGACCACTCGCTATGACACGCACTGACCATCAAGGGGCAGACACTCAATGCAGGAGCTGCCCGCTGGTGGTCAGTACGCTCCCACAGGGGGAGCATCGCTCAGCCAGAAGCCCTGAGCTGGGCTCACGGCTGGCGAGTGCAGCGGCGGTGGTGGGAGCCTCTCCTGCCTCTGCAGCAGCTGTAAGGATGTCCGACCACCTACGCTGTCAGTTGGACATCCCCCGAGGGCTCCCAGGCTGCAAGAGGGTGCAGGCCAAGCTGAGGGACCACTGCCCCCCCAACCCTGAGTGCAGAATTTTTGTGCACCGGGCCTCTAGTAAATATATATTAATATATAAATAATTGAAGCTGTAGGAACGTAAGTGTACCAATCAACTAAATACATATTTGAATATAAACTAGATATTTATTAATATATAATTATATTTGTAATAGAAATACATTGCTATTCCATATTTATACATAATTTAATAGAAGATTATTTTAACTTGATTGGAAGTTGTACCAGATTTTTAACAAACTTTAAAGTTTATCTTTTCTCTATGAAAGTGAACCATTTATAGTTTCTACTAAAATATTATTTGCATATGCAGAAAAAACAAGATGACATAAATTTAGATTACTTTTTTTTCTCAAAAGCATGAACTTCAAAAGTTTTTAGGAAACTAAGGCTGCACTTTAAGATACAATATTAACTTTTTTCCTTAGTGAATATAATATTGTTTTACATTTCTCAGTTTTTCTTTATACTGTTCAAAATTACACAATAAAAGAAAGTACTACAGTTATCCTTTGATTCTTATACACTTGGAAATTTGTATTCATAAAGAGGTATGATCATTTTTAGTCTCTCATTGTTCCGCATGACCCATTAATTATACATGCTTAGTTTGTTAGGCTAATTACATCTATGCTTCCCTCTATATTTACTGGGGAGTTTATTTCAGGTTACCTATTTTGTCGGTGTTGTTACCTTCAGGATTTTGTTAAGAAACTACAGTGCAAACAGGCGTCGGTGACGGCTATTACGGAAAAGGTGGATGAGTTAACCAAGAAGCAGGAGTCTCCGGAACACAAGGAGATCAGTCATCTGAACGACCAGTGGCTGGATCTGTGCCTTCAGTCCAACAGCCTGTGCTTGCAAAGGGAAGAGGATCTCCAGAGGACAAGAGACTACCATGACTGCATGAGTGTCGTCGAGGTGTTCTTGGAAAAATTTACTACAGAATGGGATAACTTGGCCAGGTAACAGCAATGCTCTGGCACATCTCAGAATACTAAGCCAGATGTTTCTTAATTTCTATAAAAATGGAAAAGGCCTTTCTTAATGTTTTTAACATCCATTGTCAATCATTATCAACACTGACAAAACATTGTTAAGAAACTCATGTTGCCTGGATGTGGCTCAGTGGTGGAGCACCCATGAACATTTTGAATCCAGGTCAGGGCACATGCCCGGGTTGCAGGCTTGATTCCCAGTAGGGGGCATGCAGGAGGCATTCTATCACTGATTCTCTCTTATCATTGATGTTTCTATCCCTCTCTTCCTCTCCCTTCCTCTCTCAAAAATCAATAAAAACACATTAAAAAAAGAAAAGAAAAGAAAGAAACTCATGTTGTCATATGGATAGAGAGCCCTGGTTCTCCTTGCTCACTGTTAATTGAACTGGTGGGTAAAAGGATGCATATAGGAGGCCACCGATCAATGTTTTCTCTCACATCGATGTTTCTCTCTGTCTCCCCCCCCTTCTCTTTCCTCTCTCTCTAAAATCAATAAAAACATATCCTTGGCTAAGGGTT
>NW_005371441.1:2913608-2930548 GCF_000412655.1 Myotis brandtii | reverse complement strand
CACACACACACACACACACACACATCTGAGTTCACAAATGAGTAGCTGAGAGAGCCCTTGGTTATGTCTTGCAGATTTCCTGTCTAGCACTATAGTGTTTGCTTGAGCTTCTTCTCACAGGAAAGCACATACTTCATTGGCCACTTATTAATCTCTTTAAGTGTCGTTTTCAAGAATGCAGAGATCAGTGCTTCTCAATGTCTAATGTTTACACAAGTCATCCAGGGATCTTGTTAATATGCCGATTTTGCTCACTTTCCAAGGGCCAGAGGAAGAAGCTAAAAGCAGGTGTCAGACGTGTCGGGAGGGCAGTAGGATCCAGAAGAGTAGAAAGGAAGTATGTAGGCCAAGCATGTAAAACCCGTGGCCCGCGGGCTGCATGCCTCATTTATTTGGCCCATGTTAGCCTTTGAGTTTGAGTTTGGCATGCTTCATATAGGCCATTTGTTTTGGGCCCAACTTCTGATATAGAAAGACATGGGTCTTGCATTCTCTAGTAATTACAGCACTTGGGTCAGTAAACTCCAAGTGAAGAAATCCTCTTAAAGGAGAAATGTGATAGAACATGGTATGAACACATACAGAGACCGAGTTGGCTAATTTGCTTTGATGTCTTTCGTGTATTTACAGATCCGATGCAGAGAGCACCGCGGTCCACCTGGAAGCTCTGAAGAAGCTGGCGTCGGCCTTGCAGGAGAGGAAGCAGGCCATCGAGGACCTGAAAGACAGAAAGCAGAGCGTGATCGAGCATCTGAATTTAGATGACAGGGACCTAGTCAAAGAGCAGACGTGTCACCTTGAACAGCGTTGGTCTCAGCTGGAGGACCTCATTAGCAGGAAAATCCAAGTCTCGGTCGCCAACCTGGAGGAGCTGAGCGTGGTGCAGGCCAGGTTCCAGGAGCTGATGGAGTGGGCGGAGGAGCAGCAGCCCAGCATCGCCGAGGCCCTCAAGCAGAGCCCCCCTCCGGACGTGGCTCCCAACCTTCTCATGGACCACCTCACCGTCTGCAGTGAACTGGAGGCCAAGCAGATGCTCCTGAAATCCCTCACGAAGGACGCGGACAGGGTGATGGCGGATCTCGGCCTGAACGAGCGGCAGGTCATCCAGAAGGCGCTCGCCGACGCACAGAGGCATGTCCATTGTCTCAGCGACCTCGTGGGCCAGAGACGCAAGTACCTGAACAAGGCCCTGTCCGAGAAGACCCAGTTTCTCATGGCGCTGTTCCAGGCGACCAGCCAGATCCAGCAGCACGAGCGAAAGATACTGTTTCGCGAGCACATCTGCCTGTTACCAGACGACGTGAGCAAACAGATCAAAGCCTGTCGGAGCGCCCAGGCCAGCCTCAAGACCTACCAAAGTGAAGTCACTGGCCTCTGGGCGCAGGGCCGTGAGTTGATGAAAGGAGCCACGGAGCAGGACAAGGGCGAAGTGCTGGGCAAGCTCCAGGACCTGCAGGGCGTGTACGACGCTGTCCTGCAGAAGTGCAGCCAGAGGCTCCAAGAGCTGGAGAAGAGCTTCGTGTCCAGGAAGCATTTCAAGGAAGATTTTGATAAAGCTTGTCACTGGCTGAAACAAGCAGACATTGTCACCTTTCCTGAGATCAACCTAATGAATGAGAGTTCAGAGCTGCAGGCACAACTGGCCAAATACCAGCACCTCCTCGAGCAATCTCCGGAATACGAAAGCCTCCTCCTGACCCTGCAGAGGACCGGGCAGGCCATACTGCCCTCGCTGAGCGAAGTCGATCATTCCTACCTGGACGAGAAGCTGAACGCTCTGCCCCAGCAATTTAATGTCATCGTCGCCTTGGCCAAAGACAAGTTCTACAAGGTCCAGGAAGCCATTCTCGCTCGGAAAGAGTACGCCTCCTTGATCGAGCTGACCACCCAGTCTCTGAGCGACCTGGAGGACCAGTTCCTAAAGATGAGCCCCGTCCCCAGCGCCCTGACGGTGGAGGAGGCGCTGTGCCTTCAGGAGGGCTGCAGGGTGCTCCTGGGCGAGGTGGTGGGCCTCGGGGAGGCCGTGGATGAGCTGAGCCAGAAGAAGGAAAGTTTCCGCAGCACTGGGCAGCCGTGGCAGCCCGACAGGATGCTGCAGCTCGTCGCCTCGTACCACAGGCTGAAGCGGCAGACAGAACAGAGGGCGAGCTTACTGGAGGACACCACGGCTGCGTATCAAGAGCACGAGAAGATGGGCCAGCAGCTGTGGAAACAGCTGGAGGCCGTGCGGGCAGAGCAGTCCCAAGTGAACGAGGAGACGCTGCCCGCGGAGGAGAAGCTCAAGCTGTATCACTCCCTGGCGGGAAGCCTCCAGGACTCGGGGATTCTGCTCAAACGCCTGGCCATGCATCTCGAAGATCTGGTCCCACACCTCCACCCCTCGGCTTACGAGAAAGCCAAGCAGCAGATCCAGGCCTGGCAGGAGGAGTTAACACTGCTGACTGCGGCCATCGGCGCCACCGTGACCGAGTGTGAGAGCCGCATGGTGCAGAGTATAGACTTCCAGACCGAGCTGAGCCGCTCCCTGGCCTGGCTGAGGGGTGTGCAGGCGGAACTCGGCGGGCCCGTGTGCCTGGACCTGAACCTCCGGGACATCCAGGAGGAGATCAGGAAGGTGCAGATTCACCAGGAAGAGGTGCAGTCCAGCCTCAGGATCATGAAGGCCCTGAGCGACAAGGAGACAGAGAGATTCACCAAAGCCAAGGAGCTGATTTCCGCCGACCTGCAGCACACGCTGGCCGAGCTCTCGGAGCTGGACGGAGACATTCAGGAAGCTTTACGCACCAGGCAGGTGGGTACGAGGGCTCCTCCTGTCTTCTCCCCACTCTGCTTATTTGTCGACGTGTGTGAGATATTTGTGTGTTGTTGTTTGTTAGAATTGCTGCCTTAAACATTTCTTGGATGATACTGTGTAGAATCATCTTTAACTGATGGTGACTCAAAAGGATGCTTTTACTGTTTACGGATGTGGTATTCATTTCATGTGATTCCCATGTCGGCCTCACTTAGTTATCATACAGTAACCCCTGCTATCTCTCACCTTTATGGGAGGTAATAAATGATAGCACTGATGGATTTAATACCGTGGTGAGGACATTAGCAATAAAATAAACAAATTAGCAATGATGAATTAGCGATGCCTTTTTAAACAATGCAAAACTTGGCATTTATAAGATTAGTATGGATGAAGAATCTCCAAATGGAGAGGGGCAGATGGATGATACAGCCCTGACCCTGATGCTGAGCCACGTTTTTTTCTGGGGTCTCCCATCAGTTGCCCCATCTGTTCACCCCTTCCTCGGGGAGGAGTGCTTCACCTTCTCTCGCTTCCCTGTGGCACCACAGAAGCAAGACTAGAATAGTCATCATGACTTTACTTGGGGATAAAGAAATGAGAGCTGCATAGCGTGTGGGAGTGTAGCTATCTCTTTAAGATAATGATTTTGTTTCCTTTGGATAAGTACCCAGAAGTGAAACTGCCGGATCATCTGGCAGTTGTACTGTATTTAATTTCTTGAGGAACTTCCATACTGTTGTCCACAGTGACTGTACTGGCTTACATTCCCACTGGTGTTGTTATACTTCTAACCAACGGAGACAGTATTTCACTTTGGTCAATATTCAGTCTGCCACATATGACTAAGCATTATTGTATGTGTAGTATGACGTACACATGTGAGAGGCAGTCTCAGAACTAGTCAAGATACCAGTATACATTTCTATTTCATTTCTGTCTCTGTTTACATATTTTAACTATAATAATACAATTATAGCAAGATTAGCAGAAGAGAAAACAAAGGATAACAATGGATTACACCAAAAAAAAAAAATCCACCAACTTTTCAGTTCACTTATACACATACATCCACATGACAAAGGACTGGAAAAGAACCGGAAAAATTCACGATTTTCTGCAAACACACTGCAATTGAGGGTTGATTGTGTTTGTAATGACTATCTTTCAGGCTACGTTGACTCAAATATATAGTCAATGTCAAAGGTACTATCAAGTGTTTCAAGCCGCGAGCGACTGGCTTGAGGATGCCCACGAGATGCTGCAGCTGGCAGGCAGCGGCCTGGACGTGGAGAGTGCGGAGGACAGTCTCAGAAGCCACACGGAGTTTTTTAGCGCAGAGGATCAGTTCCAGAGTAACCTGGAGGAGCTCCATGGCCTGGTTGCCACCCTGGACCCACTCATCAAGCCAACTGCCAAAGAGGAGCTTGCACAGAAAATGACGACCCTGGAGGAGAAGAGCCGGAGGGTGATCCAGGACTCCCACGCCCAGCTCGATCTCTTGCGGAGGTATTGGAGTGGTTTTAATCGCTGTAATCTAGTGAAATGTGAGGGTGTTTTTTTAAATTTGTTTTGTTTTTTTTTTAAATATATTTTTATTGATTTCAGAGAGGAAGGGAGAGGGAGAGAGATAGAAACATCAGTGATGAGAGAAAATCATAGATCGGCTGCCTCTTGCACACCCCCCACTGGGGATGGAGCCCATAACCCCGGCATGTGCCCTGGCTGGGAATCGAACCATGACCTCCTGGTTCCTAGGTCGATGCTCAACCACTGAGCCACACCAGCTGGGCAGAAATATGAGGTGTTTTGAAATGAATTTTCACACAGAAAACAGGAATATAATAATGAACATCCACACCAAAGTTCATGCTTCTCTCTTGAGTGCCCTCAGGCATATTGATGTCAGAGCTCTGTGACTGGGATTTGATGTTGCTTACTGGTTTTTGTTGCACCTTTTCAAGGTGTGCAGCTCAGTGGCAGGATTACCAGAAAGCAAGGGAAGAGGTTATCGAATTGATGAATGCTGCCGAAAAGAAGTTGTCTGAATTTTCTTTACTGAAGACTTCTTCCAGTCATGAAGCAGAAGAAAAACTGTCCGAGCACAAGGTTAGTTGTGTGGTTGTTTTTAGCGTCCTTTCATTGTCTTTGTAGAGTCTCAGTGATACTGCAGTTCCAGAATCAGGTCAATCCATCTTCACCGGGGCTCCTTAAACACGAAAAGGATACATTAAGCATGTTTCGTAGCAGTTTTTACTTAATTGCATGCTGTCTGTCACTTTTTTTTAGGATTCAGTTGGAAATGCACAGCTGGTTTTAAAAACACATTCAGAGCAATTGCTTCTGATAAAGTGCGATGCAATGAATTCCAGTAAATCCTTTCTGGTGATAACTTAGATGAATTCAAATACAATTTAACAAATAGTAGCGAAGTCACCCTCATATATCATAGCAATATAACATAGATTATACCATCCTTAAATACTAAACTCAGTTCCCTTATATTTTTGCTGCCTTTTAAAAATGGGAGAATTCCATCTCAAGTAGCAAATAAACTTTGGTTTTTAATAAATATTCACCTTGCCTCTTTCAAAAAAAAAAAAATCCAAGCCTGACTCAATGAAGAATTCGATGTCAAAGTAAGAGTTAGCAGAAGAAAAAAGAATATATGTTGTGACATTTCCTTTTGCAGGTAATTGTGGGCTTTCCTCATATCCATAGAACTTTTGAAAAAAAATCTCTCCCTCACCCTCTTCTCCTCCCCACCTTAGGCTTTAGTGTCAGGGGTTCACTCCTTCCACGAGAAAATCGTGGCCCTGGAGGGTGAGGCTTCGCAGCTGGAGAAAGCCGGCAACGACGCCAGCAAAGCGACCATCGGCAGATCCATGACCACGGTCTGGCAGCGCTGGGCGCGGCTCCGGGCGGTGGCCCAGGACCAGGAGAAGATCCTGGAGGACGCGGCGGATGCATGGAAGAACCTCGGCAAGAAGGTGATCTCCTTCGTTAATGGGCTCAGGATCGTTTCCTCCCTGATGATCGTGTATTTTGAAAAGCAATGTTTTGCTTTTGTTTTCAATTGGCTTTATGAAAGCACAAAGCGTTTTCCCCCCACATCTCTATTTCGATGGCATGAAAACCAAGTTATGCAACACCGTACAATAGGCAGTCTGCAATGTAGTCCCAAGTCAGGGTCCAATCATTTTAATAAGAAAACCAAGAAATGAAATTTTGAAAGGAGGACAAACCCACTTTCCTCCATTTGCCAGTCTCTTAGTGAAATGTTCGCCCTGAAAAATTATAAAATACGTCTTTCTTTGCCATGGAAATGAGCAGGAATTTAACCAATGTCCCAAGTCCTATATTAATTTTTTTCATCTTTTAAGTAGGATCCAACATTTGAAGACACATCTTCCTTTATAAATATTGAAGTTTTTCATTTGTCCTTTACTTAAAAAACACACACACTTTTTCTATGTTATGCAATCTCTGCTAGCCCTGGTATTATTTTGAGATTAAAGCTTTAAACCCAGAATTATAAAGATGGTTTTTCCTTTCATGTCAAGAAGACTGTCCAGGCTTTAGTTTCCTGGGATTTAGAGTTTATACCCTCATCTTTAATGAGCTTTGATGCACTAGTGCAGTGGTTCTCAACCTTCCTAATACAGTTCCTCATGTTTTGGTGACCCCCAGCCATAAAATTATTTTCGCTGCTACTTCATAACTGTAATGTTGCTACTGTTATGAATCGTAATGTAAATATCTGATATGCAGGATGTATTTTCATTGTTACAAATTGAACATAATTAAAGCATAGTGATTAATCACAAAAACAACATGTAATTATATATGTGTTTTCCGATGGTCTTAGGCGACCCCTGTGAAAGGGTCGTTCGACCCCCAAAGGGGTCGCGACCCACAGGTTGAGAACCGCTGCACTAGTGTCAAATGTGTGTTCATAGGAGTTGCCCCATGTTTTCAGTTTATTTTTTAGCTTCATGTTACATACATTTTTCATCAGGTTAAGAAAGCCACTGACACGATCAATCAGCTAGAAGGCAAATTACCGGGAAGTTCGGCAGAGAAAGCCTCAAAAGTGGAACTCTTAGCTCTGCTGGAGCATCACGACACGTTCACGCTGGAGCTGGACCAGCAGCAGGCGGCCCTGGGCATGCTGCGGCAGCAGGCGCTGAGCATGCTCCCGGATGGGGCCACTCCACCCCCCGGGGAGGAGCCGCCCGTCATGCAGGAAATCACAGCCATGCAAGATCGGTGCCTGAAGTAAGGATACGCCCTTCATTCTGTTACTGAACCCGGCCATGACCCAAAGGGATGAGTGTGGTTTTGGAGTCTGGGGGTGCTCCATCATGCCACCTTACAGTTGGGGGAGGGGGGGCCTGTTCCCTTCCTCCCTGCTCCCCATTTTTCTTAGCTCTTCAATTATTTATCCAACAAACACATATCTAGTAGTATTTAGAAATACAGGGATGAACCGAACAGATTCAGTCGGTGCCTTCATGCTGTTCACAGTCAAGCGGCAGAGATGGGCAACTACAGGGGCCGTTTGGGTAAAGCATGAAAAGGGTGAGAAAGGAACCCAAAGCAGAGACAAGGGGCCTAGGAGGGCAGGCACGGCAGGCTCTCCTCAGCTGAAGACCGAGCAGCTGGAGGCAGCCAGGGGAGAGGAGAATTGTGCAAAGAGGGGGAGAGCCTGTAGGAAACCTTGGAAGTGAGCATGTCACTTTCAGGGAACTGCTGGGTGATGCAGCTCTTCCTGAGAAACAAAGCTTGAAAGCTGAACAATTGAGGGCTACTTAGAACCTGGTTCTGAAAAGCTTGGTAACTCACTGGCTAAACTGGAACTGAGAGATCAGAACAAGGATGATGCCAAAGTTCAGGCAAATAGGCCTTTTCGCACTTTGTAGCTAGAGGAAGTAAACTTAATGATGTATAACCAGCCTGATTCACTTATGGGGCCAGAGAAGAAATGTCAATAGATAATTTACCTGCTGTATTAGCTACTATTATTCATACATGTCCTACTTCCACCTCTTCAGTTATAGAAGAATTCAGGGTAATTGGGCTCCACTTATTTAAACTTTTTGACCAAATTTATGTCAATTCAAAGAAAGACTTACAATTTGGGTGTTGAACATTATTAACTGTAACATTTCCAAAGCTTGACTTCAATGACTGGTTTCTAATGGCCTCAGATATTCCAATTACACATTACTTTTAAAGGCTGATGACCCCAATTCATGTGAGTCGATTTCTGGAGAGAAACTAAATAAACAATGTCCCGGTTATTTTGCATAGAACATTAATTGCAATGTAGTAGCAGTGGAGTGTGTCAGTTCTCAATTTTCCAGGGAAAAATCATTCACTTCACCTGATATATATTCTTCCAGTATACTTGGACCAAACGTAAGTCTTACTGAAAATTACCTGACAGTTTTGGGGACATGAACTTAGTTGCAAAAAGATATGAGATTTCACCTTTTAAAAAAATGTCTGCTTTGGATAATATAATGCTGTGAGCTAGGGGTTCCTTTCATTTCCAGTTCACTTCTGCTTTCTCCCTGAAATGTTTCTGAAGCATGCAGGAGAAAGTGAGGAGCCACGGCAAGGTGGTGAAGCGGGAGCTGAAGGACCGAGAAGGGGTGGAGACTCAAATCAATTCTGTGAAATCTTGGGTTCGGGAAACGAAGGAATATTTGGAGAATCCAACAATAGAAATAGATGCTCAACTTGAAGAACTTCAGGTAAAAAACTCTCCTCATTCCTTGTACCTATCATGAAAAAATTGCCCTGATTTTAATATGACACATTTGTTTAGAATATTGAATTAAAAATTTTCAGAAATGTGTTATATAAGAGTCTTTTAGTATTATTTGATGGGGTTTTTGTTTGTTCTGTATAAAGTGGACATGTTTCTTATTCAGAGGCTAAAGAAAAGCTTGGTTTTTCTTAAGATGTCTCTCTAATTCCACATTTAATCATGTACTGATGGACAATACATTGTCCTGTCTCTATACCCATGGAAATTTCTTTAGGCTCCCAGACATTTCTTGTTTTGATCTTTTCTTCAGATTCTCCTAACAGAAGCCACAAAGCACCGACAGAACATTGAGGCAGTAACCGAGGAGCAGAAGACCAAGTACTTGGGTCTTTATGCTATACTACCTTCTGAGCTCTCCCTGCAGCTAGCGGAGGTGGCATTGAACCTAGGAACTGTCCATGATCAGGTAAACTTATGCCCAAGAAAGAGTGCCTTTCCCTTCTTTCATAGGCTCAGGGTTCTTGTACAAGAGTTCTTGATTTTCACAAGGACTTCATTATGGATAGAGAGTTTAAAATCTGATCAGCGTAAAACAATACTGTTGCCCTGGACAGTGTGCTCAATGGTTAGAGTGTCTGCCTGCACACTGAAGAGTTGCTGGTTCGATTTCCCATCAAGGGCATGTATGTAGGTTGCAAGTTTGCTCCCTGTCCCCTGTTTGGGGCGCATGCAGTAGGCAGTCAGTCGATGTGTCTCTTTCACATCATTGTTTCCCTCTCTCCCTTCTCTCTCCCTCCCTTCTACTCTCTCTGAAAAAGCAATGGAAAAAATATCCTCAGTTGAGGATTAACAAAACAAAAAAACAATACTGTTAAATTAGATAAAACACATACACACCCGATGATCACAGACATGAACAATAATCTATACTAATAAAAGGTTAATATGCTAATTATACTGGGCATCTTCTGAACGACCTTCTGGACATCCTTCTGGACAAAGCCATGGTGGCAGGGCCGAGGCAGAGGTGGTTAGGGGTGATCAGCCGGCAGGGGAGAGCAGTTAGGCCGATCAGGCGGGCAGGCAGGTGAGGGGTTAGGAGCCAGCGGTCCCGGATTGCAAGAGGGTGCAGGCTGGGCTGAGGGACGACCTCCCCCATGTTCACGAATTTTGTGCACTGGGCCTCTAGTATCATATAATTAGAAATAACTTATCTGCTTTTCCTTACCTTTTTCAAAAAAACAAAAGACTTAACGGAACAACAACAAAAATAAGATATATATACCACGTGTTTAACAAATATTCATTGAGTGCCCAGAGGCTACCAGTCACCCTTCTAGGTGTATTACAGCCTTTCATTTATACAAAGAGAAAATTTCTTTACCTTTTTTCCTTTGGCATTTTATTATAAGCAAAGTATGAATATTTGTTATCAAATCAAACCACAGCCATTAGAAACATGTAAATGTTAACTGTCCTTTTTCCCCTTCCCCTGGAGGTGCTTAATGTTCTCTTGTCATCCTTTCGGGACGCGACTGCAAAGTTAGACAGTTACCAGGTCATTAGCAGCTGCTCATGGAAAGGTGCTTGGAAATGTGTGTGCGTTCCAGTTATAAAGGAGAGTTCTGAATATTATGAAGAAAAATTCTTAGAGGAGGAGTCTGTGTGCTGAAGGTCACAGTGTTAGTGAACAGAGATTCGGGCTCCGCTATCTACATGGCCATCTATGCAGACGCTAAATATTTGATGAGTGAATCACTGTACATGAGTTGCTTGTTTTGTTCCTTTACTGAAAGAGCAGCAGAAAGACCTGCAGCGAATGCTTGAAGATGGGGGAGGGAGGCTGCATGGAAAACATGTGAGTTTGTAACTACAGGGGCTGCTTCGACAAAGCTCATAGATGCCAAAGCAGCAGGAACCACCTGAAACCTCTCGTCAACAATGAGGTTTTTCGTATGTTACCCAAGTTTAACCATGCTTGGTTTTGCTGTTCTCATTGATTGTTTAGATCCAGGACAGAGTAAAACAAATTGAACAGAGCAAGGCCACGAGCCAGGAGTTCAGCCAGCAAATTCAGAAGATAACCAAAGATCTCACAACTATTCTAACTAAGCTGAGAGCAAAGACAGATAACTTAGTTCAAGCTAAAGCTGACCAAAAGGTAAGGAAAGAGAACTGGGAACACAAGGAGTGCTGCTGAATGCATTCAGTATTTTTTGGGAGTTAGTACATTTTGGGAATATCTTTTTTTCTTAAAAAAGAGCTCTTTGATCAGCAAGCTTCCTTAAAACCAGACAGTAAAGAGAGGCAATCAAGAAACTATAAATATGATAGCATAGATCTATTTACATGATATAATTTATCATCACAATTGAACTTTATTCATAAATATACATGCCTGTGTGGGTAAGCAGGAGAAGTGTCAGAGAACTCAATGATGAGTTAGGAATACGGGTATGTCAATTCCAAGGATGTTCTTAGGAGCTCAATCTGAGTTCTCGCTCTGCTGATGAGCTAAGTGACTAATCCTTTTGGGTGGAGCTGAAGGAAAATGTGAGCTCTCAGCCTCACAGGAAATAAACACCAGGGTTGCCAAACACCCTGCTCTGACTTCCACCCCAAGAAATGGAAATGACCTGATCATGGCCATACAAATCATTTGTATTTGTCTTATACTAAGATCATTTAATATCCTTCTGAACTTGAAAAATCTGGAGACATTTATTTCCTGTAGTCTGATGTTCTTTCATTTTGATGACCACCTAGGTGCTAGGGGAGGAATTGGATGCCTGTAACTTAAAGTTAATGGAACTGGATGGAGCCATACAAAAGTTCTCGGAACAGAATGGCCAACTGGGTAAGCCGCTGACCAAGAAGGTCGGGAAACTGACGGAACTCCACCAGCAGACCAGCAGGCAGGCTGAGACTCGGTTCTTCAAGCTCAGCCAGGTATGTGTTCCAGGCCAGGAATCCAACTTCTCAAGGGCAGAAATTCTCTGTTCTGTTTTCCTCTTTTGAAAATAAATAAAAAGATGATATTGACAATGGTGAGAATAATTTATTAAGAGTAGCTTATTTCATACAGCACTTGTGTTCCTAAGAATTAGACATACAGAACCTGCCTTTATTTGATATCAAGCCATATCATAAATTTATTGACAAAGGTGGTCATGTAAGTACACTTTTGGGGTGAATATTTTGTAAACTGGGAAAGTATTTTGTAAAATGTATATTCATCCATTAATATTTCACAATTCAGTTTGTGTGAATTCAAGTATCTTAAAGTAAGATATGTATATAGATATACAGATAATATTTAATAGCTATCATTTACTTAATAGGTTCAGGTCACACACATCCATCATAATTGTTGAGTATAGACTCAACTGTTGCTAATCAATTGTGTATGTTTTCTGTAACCAGGGACAAGTTCAATTAGGATTTGGCAACCAATGAATGACAATATTGAAACCTGGAATGCCATAATCCCCACCCTCAGTGAGGGTGGAGTACAGAAGGGGGGAGGCAGAAAAGGGAGCTAGATAGATGAACAAGAGATAAGAAGAGAGAACTTTCTTTAAAGACAGATTATTCAAGCATATGAAGTACTTGGACTTTACCCTAAAGTCACTGGGAAGTCCTTGCAATATTTCAACAAGGACATGCTTTTTCGTGATACCTTTTGTAAACTGAAAAAGGGGGGAGGATTCCTATGCAAAGTAACCTTCCCTGGGTGCCAATTGTAAGTTACTAACTGGGCAGGTCATGGTGGGGAGTCCCACCCCAGGCCTATAACTTCTTTAGTGAAAGATTTTAAGCCAGCCCTCCCTGTCCACTGTTCTTGTGCTTCTAGAATAGCACACCTTTAAAATAAACCCTAACCAAGAGAGCATATAATCTTTTAACTACCCTGTAATCCAATTACCACCTTCTAATCTTCTCCAGTCTTCCTTCCATACCCACCTTAATTTTTAAAAGAAGCTGCAAAGCTGTTATTCTGTGAGATCTTGCTCCCTGCCATAGGTCATCGGTTACCTCAAATAAACTAATAAAAATTATCTATGGGTTTGGACGTTTCTTACGTTGACAACTATAGGACTATTGTATCAAAAAAGAGACAGAAAATTGATTTAAAGTTCAAGAAATAGAGGTTTCATTTGTTATCTGAATGTTAATGATTTTTTTAGGCAACATCACATTTAGAAGAATACAATGAACTGCTTGAATTCATTTTGAAGTGGATTGACAAAGCTAAAGTATTGGTACATGCAAAGATTGTGTGGAATTCTGCAAAACAACTTCGGGAACAATACATTTCACATCAGGTAACTTGGGTAAAAATAGTTTTCAAAGAGTAACTAAAGGAGCAGCTTAATTTAAGTGAAAAAACTGAGAAAACTTAGAGGTCTGTAATGCCAAATTACTGTAGGTGCTAGATTTAAAAAAAAGAAAGAAAGAAAAAGAAAAAAAAAGAAAGAAAGCTAAGGTAGCCCTATGACTTGTCCAGTCGTTTGACAGTAGCTACCTGTGAGATTTCATAAGACTGTATAAATAAATGGATACCTCCCCTAGACTTTCCTTTCTCAAGACAAACATAATTGCTTCATTTTTTGCTGCTGCTTTGAAACAGTTGTATGCTGGGATACGGTGGGGAATTCTTCCCCATGAAGAGATATAGTGACCGACAGAAAGATTATGTAGGCTCCAGTAAGATTCCTGGGAAAACCCAGCTTTGCCATTTAGGGCGGTGTGATTTGGAAGAAACTACTTTCCCTCTCTGAATTCAGTCTTCCCATCAATATGATGGAGATGCGAGTGATTTATCCTGCAGAATTAGTACAAGGATCAAATGGTAGAGTTCATGCGCAGACATTAAGCACATGATCTGACACGTGGGTGTTGAGCTCTCCGGCCTCCGCCTTCTCAGCCCTCCGCCTGGCCTGTCTCCTGGCCTTCCACAGGAAGTGGTGGTCAACTGGGAACCAGAAATGAGTCCGCATCACAAGGTGGCCGCATTGCTTCATTTCCTCTGCAGCTTTCTCTGGGGCATGTCATCCAGGAAATTATTTCATTCTTTTATAACTCGGGTTTGAATTAGATATAGATATCTAATAGCTCAGTTATCTTGCAGTAAATTACAAAATGCCTTTTTTAAGTTACATGGATACCCTCAAGTATTTTAGGTTTTCTCTTTCTTTTATTCTGATTTCTGTATGCTTATGTCTTTTAAATCTATCCTCCTATCTATTCCAGTTGACAGGATTCTAAGATTAAAGCCTCATTTTCTCCCTGGACTTCTTTAACAGGCTTCTAATTGGTTTCCTGTACCCACAGTCTTTCTTCTATAATCAATCACACACACTCTCTCAATAAATCTTTCTTAACAACCCCAATCTTCTACTTGGAGATATGCTTACATATTAACAGACCAGACTTATGATACAACTGGGTTGTAAACAATGAAAAAAATATTCAGCCTCATTAGAAATCTACAAATACAAATTTAAGAGAGAGAACACATTGTAACAATCAAGTTAAAACTGTTCATTAAAGTTTATATTTAAAGAAGCGAGAGCTCTCACATACTCCTGGTAACCTGATAAAATCTCTTTGAAAAACAATTGGCAGAATGGATCATGATCATCAAAATGTTCCTACTCCATAGTCCACAATGTAGAAAATATTTTATGCAGGATTAGTCACGAGAGTGAAATTTGTGGAATTTTAAAGGAAACATAACATAAATGTCAGTTCATTTATCTGAGTAAATTTTTGGATATAATAGAATAGAATGCAATCTTTAAAATAAATATTTTATGCAGGATTAGTCACGAGAGTGAAATTTTAAAGGAAACATAAATGTCAGTTCATTTCTCTGAGTAAATTTTTGGATATAATAGAATTGAATGCAATCTTTAAAACGACCATAAAGGCTTTTTCTTTCAAATAACTCCTTTGCTCATTTGTTTATTCAACAAACATTTATGAAGTATTTTTCAAAGGTAGGAATTTCAGGAGGCACTTGGAGTACAAACAGTATTTCCTGTCCCTGCCCCCCGAGGGAGTTGATAATTAAAGGGAGGACTGAGATAGACAGATCTAGACAGTAACACTCCAGGTGATGGTGATGCAGCCATTAAGGGATCGAGTTGCTGAAGGAGCCCAAAGGGGGGTGGTCCACCCAGGCTGCCCGGTTTGAGAAGGTTAAAGAATTGTCCTCAGGAATAGGTGATTCTGGGCTGAGTCCTGAAAGACAGGCAGCCCACCTGTAGTATAAGAGCGAGGGGAGCTCTTCGTGGTGCACTGGAAGGAGCACTCTGGGGGGAAGGCGTTGAGGAAGGGGCTGGTAGAAAGAGGCCTCGGAGGTTAGAGTAGAGATCGAACGAGAAGGCAGATCATGGAAGCTGGGTAAGCACTTGGACTTGATCCTAAACTCATGCTGAAGCCTTTGACAGATGTTCTGCAGGCAAGTGACAAATACAGACTTGTATTTTTAAGGAAGATGACTAAACTGCCCCGTGGAAATGAGCAGGTTAATGAAGGCAAGAAGACATAGGAGGTGATTGATTAGAAGGTGGCTGTAGTATTCCAGGAGGAAGCGACAAGGCCTCTCTTTGGAGGCTGAGAGAAGACACAAGCAAGGGGTGTTACTGAGCTAGAATTCCGAATGTGGAGACTGTGGGAGTGGCTGAATCGGGGGAGGAGCCAAGGACAATTCCCAGGCTTGTTTGACCTGGGCAGTTGGGTGGGTTGAGTACAGATGGACAGATACCGGGTGTTGGTGGTTACCTCCCACGAGACTCAGGAGAGAACTCTGGCCTGCACACACTGTTCCAGCGAGTTCTCCTGTGCCTGCCTTCGTAACTGAAGCCACCTGAGTTTATCCAAAAACAGTGCACAGAGAGAAAATGCATGTTTCCAATGTCAGGTGAAAAAGAAAGATGGAAAATTGTACGTGGGTTAATATCTCTGTTACCTAGAAATGTACCCACACGTAACAGCAGTTATAGCTTACTTAAAGTTATCTCTCAGGTATGGGATTATGGAAAGTTTTATTTATACACTAGAGGCCCAGTGCACGGATTCATGCACTGGTGGGGTCCCTCGGCCTGGCCTGCACCCTCTTGCAATCCGGAATCCCTTGGGGGATGTCAGACTGCGGGTTTCGGCCCGATCCCTGCAGGCCAGGCTGAATCTGTGCATATAAGATCTTTGGTTAATCTCTTCCTGCCCTCCCCTTCCCCACTTCCTTCTGAGATTCATCAGTCTGTTCCGTGTTTCCATGCCTATGCATTGAGCTTCTGCCCCCTGGTGGTCAGTGCACATCATAGCTACCGGTCCAACGGTCAAACAGTCGCTTAGGCTTTTATATATATACATATACAGGGTGGGCAAAGTAGGCTTGCAGTTGTGAGTATGTGAAACAGAGTTCATTCTTTTATTATTTAATAATTACTATATTATTTATTTATATTATAATGGTAAACCTACTTTTGCCCACCCCATATATAATGTTTATTATGAGAAAAAGTGTACTCTATTTTTTAAAAATGTTTTTTTATTGATTTCAGAGAGGAAGGGAGAGGGGGAGGGAGAGATAGAAGCATCAATGATGAGAATCACTGATCCCTGCTTCCTGCAGGGACCCCACTGGGGATCAAACTGTGACCTCCTGGTTCATAGGTCGATGCTCAACCACTGAGCCACACGGGCTGGGCTGTACTCTTCTTTTTAAAATCAGAGTCTATTGCCTAAGACTAATGCCCCACCTCCCACTTGTCTATGCATCACTCACCCAGGACCTGCCCACATTGTGCCTACTCCCCTCTGTGCTTTTGCCTGCGCTGCTCCCCGTCGGTCAGCATGCAGGCATCCTTCAGACTGGGCTCCAAGTGAGGCTCTTCCAGGAAGCCTTCTCCAACTGCCTGCAGTGCATCTCACCTCTGTCCTCCTCACCCCTGTCTTCTCTTTCATTCCACTCAGGCCGTGCACAGCACATGGTTGTCAATCCATTCATGTTAGTCCTGCTCCCAGTAGATGGTACGGTCCTGAATGACCAGGGCGTGTTTCATTCCTCTAGGGATCCTAGGTTGCCTCTATCCCCTTGTCTCATTTAAGGCGAGTGAGCAAAATTTTGTTGTTTGTTTGCAGAGCTCTTGTTTTATTTTCATTTCGTAGGTATAGAGTATGAGAGCTAAAATGCATCTCCTTCATTGAAATACGTGTGATGAAAAACAGGAGGCCCAGCGGCCTGAGGAAGCCACCCTATGTGCAGAGCACATGCTGGGATGCTCTGCTCCTACCTTCGCCAGGGAGCAGCTCGGGGTGGTAGGCAGAGCCCGAGCCTCATGGTCCAACACTTAATAACAC